>NW_026045615.1:0-18322 GCF_023898315.1 Schistocerca nitens | reverse complement strand
GTTCCGTGAGAAGACAGGCTGCAGAGACGAGAGTGTACAGCAGTAACTTGTACCGTCACGGCGGCTGCTGGGAAGCTGCAGAGGCTCTCCTAGACTTGATAACTTTTAACCTGTGGTGGAAGCAGCGTCGCAGACATCGACACCTTGTTTGCCAGCACGGCTGTAGTCGGCTGGGCCACAAAGAGGCGACGGAGAGATTCGCCCGAACCTCGGTTTGTTATTCGCGGCTAATCCGGCGAAGAACGCCGAAAGCGAGTGTCTGAGCAATGTCGCTGCGGTACACTCCGTTCCCATTTGTAACGAAAGTTTCGGCACGGTTCCAAGTCTCTGTAATTGTTCATTTACGTATTGCTGAAGAAACGAAAGCCTCTGAACTAATTATGATGATGAGTTTACGAAACATTCAGCTTTGCGAAGACAACGGCTATGGAAATTAGTCTCGCTTATATAAGTTAATATCATTTTCTAGCGACCAGTATCATATAGGTAGTTTCTGTTGGAACGAACGACGACTTTTGCGATTCGGCTTCTACGTCTGCATACGAGTTTCAGCCGCTGTTGCAGAGCGATAAAACATTATCAATCCTTGTTAACAAACCGGTGCTCGAAGCTCACATAACGTTTGTGAATGACGACATGATAATTAAGCAGTAACAAGACGATAAATCTTTGTAGCTCGTCAATTACTATTGCGAAAATATTGAAATGCTTTTATGTGCGGACAGTGTTTAATATAGAAGACAATCGTTTGCTATAGGCAGGTGGAAGTGTCACGCAAGCATGACGCCACAAGTACCATTTTTCATTGAAGAATACGATGCGTAATTTCGATTGGACAGAACGATAACTTTTGCGAGTTTGTGTGTGGAAGGCCTAACTCTAAATGAGGGTTTATATGGACTACGTGCAGTTATGTGTGCCCCACCGACGTTGTTTATCGTTTAAAGGTTTATTTTTAACGCCGAAAAATGTAAAGTTTGAGTGGTGGTTGTGCATATACTATCATTTTTTTCCGTTTTCATTTCCTCCTTAAAACCGCCATTGTTCGCGATCAAGTTATAAACTGCCAACATTTTGGAGCGCCAGCACCAACAATAGGTCACTGTGGCAGCGACAAAGCTCTGTGGGCTGCAGAAGACGCAGAATTAACGGAAAAATAAACTCAGCTTCTGTCTTGCTACGATCTGCAACCGCGATTAAAAGTGCCCAACGCCAGTACCGTGTCATTATGCGAATGCGACGCTGGTTTTACGATTTTGTGTAACCCGTGCTGGCGTTCGAGTGGCGTCCCTTTTGGTAGTCAGTCACTGACGTGTGTGAGAAAACGCAAACGTAAGCAGTGGCAGTTGGGCGGGGTTTCGCCGTCCTGCACCGTTACACATTATCAGACATGACACGACAAGGGTGCTGACCGCAGTCTCAATTCTTCGATAAAATGAATGTGCTTAAAACGGTAAATCGATGGAATGTTGTGGTGGTGTTTTTTTCCTTCGAAATACAGCAAGAAATCCGGCATCGGTAACGAGGTTTCGGGAGTCGATATGATAGCGTTTACATGACGAACCAGAAGCGGTAGCGACAGATCGCTTTATGGAAAGCACATTCATTAGCCGTGTGTAGAACTGTTAAATAACGTTTATATTTTGTTTGACAGAATGAAAGCGATTATTAACATACCGTTACTTTCTCGAAACGGAAACACAAAAGATTCAAAAATTTTATTTTTACGCTAAACTTTCTCCTCCGTTCTACATTTATAATTTACTATATAAAGGTACGAGAATTTCAGTGTCCATATTATACACAATGGAGCCCGTATACATCTTTTTCGCGCTGTGTATTCCGTTTCACCGGCATATTCCCTATATCAAAGCTTAACACGGGAAGTCACATGCTGCCATCTGTCGGCCATCGACGACACTGCGTCCTCTGTAACTCCTTTCGCAGTTACCGTCTTCTGCAACACGGGGCGCCATCACAGCGTGTACCGCTGATTCGGGTGCGAATCACGCACTTCCAAGAAATAAAAACAGAACATCCGTACATCGAAATCTCTTGTAGTGGGCAACGAGGGAGGGCTGTAGCCTATATGTATGATAGAAGATAAAATGAGATAACTGCGAGCGGACAAGACCGCCACACCAGAGAAACAGGCGGCTGCGGTTCCAAATTCGCCTCCACACAGCACCAGAGAATATCGTATAACGCAGTCAGGAGCCGTAGAATAAATTTCAGACTGTTATCGTTCTCGAGCGAAGCGTTGCTAAGCGCTTTCAAATAAGCAGTAGCATATTAAAACATAAAATAAGTTTATATTTCCTATTTCTTTTGCAAAGAATGGAAATAAATACTGTTTTTTTCGTCACATTCCAACACTCCCCGGAACATCTTTTCTTTTTTCCTGAGAGGAAAAAAATTGATTTCAATGTCAGGTGCAAGTATATTGCCTACGAAGTGTACTTTTCAACTACTCAAAATAATACGTGGCATTAATTTTTCTTTAGTTCTTCAGTAAAAGGTCACAATTCGTAGCATGGAGTAACAAGAGGCATAAGCAGTTAGGTGCGACACTGGAAGATACATCATCTGAATGGAGAAAGAGCCAAATTAACAACCGGCGGCAGTCTTCAGAGAAAGCGGTCGCGGACCGCGTGTTACGAGCGATCGACTGTCTGGCGAATCTTGAAACGGCAAATCTGAACTACATCGACAGCAGCGGGAGGCAAAGAGCGGAAAAGTTGTGTTACGTAGGAGGACTATCCAGGAATCTGTGGGCGGCGATATGGCACCGGGTGGACAGATTAAAATCGGCGTAACTGGTCAGTGGGTGGGACACGTTACTGGAATGCATCTTACAACTGGCAGCAGACGCGAAATGACGTCTGCCTTTTTCATAGATCAAGTTTTGCACGCAAATCGTACAGACGTGTTAAGCACCTAACACTACTAGAGATGTACCTTGTAAAGGCGGGCCAAGTTTCAGAGGTGCACGCAACTTGTTTGACGCTGGGTTTAGATTGAGGAAATACAGTAGCTAACGAACAAGTGCCCGACAAAATTAAATGTAAAATTGTTAATAATCGTGCCGCTCGTAAAAAAGTATTATACAGAGCGTTTAAATTGATTGTATTGATACCGAGAAAATATAGTGGAGTTCAAAGGTGAGTAAATATGGAAATGCTCGATAAAGGGAAATAAGTGATAAGATATAGTAACACACGTCGCGCGTTGTCTTGGAGACAGGGGTGCCTTGTGACGTCACCCCACACTGTGGGCTGCTGCTGCATCTGTAGACGAGCCTCAGCAGCCGTGGCCACCATTAAGATTTCACGAATGACTCAGCTGCCACTGCAGCTCGGTGATGGCAGATATCTGTAGGCGAGTCTCAGTATTTTGTGCCCGTTGTTCTTTGTTGGAAAATCGCAGCATTCATTCACACTATGCAGTACTTGACTCGGTTCGCCCTTTTACTAAATATGCAGTTTATACAGTAAAGTACGAATTACATGCAAAGGTAATTGTAAAATCATACCTCTGTCGGAGAAAGAAATGCTCTGGATAGAGGAATTGTTTCCAGGATGATTGAGAGCATTTTGCTAATTCCTTACCTAAAAAAAAAGAGAGTAGTAGTAGTAGTAATAGTCAACTTGGTCATGAATTACAGGCTCAGTTATGTGTAGTTCATTGGAAATAGTACAATTCCGTTGTGTTTAAAATGAAACTTGGCACGGACGATAACTATAGTGAGTTTGTCTGTGGAGGGCCCAACTTAAAACCTGGGTTTCTGTAATTGCTAGTAACGCAGTCGCATCACCAAAGTTGTCATTCAAAATTGTCATCGCATTAAACTACCAGAAACGTACTGTTTGATTCCGAGTTGCCTCATTCGTTACTTCTTTCTGTTTTCATTCCTTTAACAGAGTCCCAGTTACTCCGGAGAAACTCTGAATCTAACTGCCATCATCCCGTGGCGCCAGCAGCAACAATCGACCGCTGATGAAGCCACAAAGCTGTGTGGTCTGCGGGAGACGGGGAATTCACGGAAAGATAAACTCGGCTTCTACATTACAACGATCTGCAATTGCGATTAATGTCCGAATGTGCTTACGACCAGTACGGTGTCACTGTGCGAATCTGGTGCGGTTTCGTGATTTGTGGATCGCGTGCTGGCTTTCCAGTGACGTGGCGGAATATAGGCGGACGACCTGACTGGGTGTCATTCAGTGACGTATGTGTAACGAACGTATGAAGCGACTAATTTAAACAGTGCAGTTTGAGCGAGGTTTGCCATCCAGCACCGTTATACAGGGCGTGGAGAAACAGTTTGACCAAAAATGCCGGGCGGAAGGACAGGATGAAACATAGAAATGCGTGTATGGCAACTAAGAGTCGTAAATTCATATTTTCAGCGCTACGGGAACGTAATTGAAATCTGCCATACTGAGGCCCTTGTTCAAAATGATAGGTATTTTACAGAAAATGTATACATAAATTTCAAGCGTCACAAACACGTGTATCGCATTTAGCTGACGAACGAGACAGTACTTCTTCAGAAATGAGGACAATCACATGCCCATGTTTCTGTTTGAGTATATTTAAAAAAAGTGAAAAAGAGTGAAAAATGAGCGACCACTTAATTAACAGGAGTATGTATAGAGAATGTTCTAACTGACCACCGTTTCCATGCTGCCGTACCGCCTTAAATATTTAACTGCGACCTGCATTTTCTATACTCAGATTCCTTCGTTTGACACTCTGTGCCCTACACTTTTGGTCAAATAGTTTTTCCGGCCTGTAAATGCCAGACGATACGTTACAGAATGTTGTTCGAATTCTAAGGAGTCCAGTACACTTAATCGTTCGTAGGATGTTCTAACAATGGCAAGATGTCAGAATGCGTTGGTAGCGATTTGTAACTTTAAAGTTCAGTAGACAGTAACTATGTAAAAGGAAATGTGACACGTATAACGAGGCACTACGGAATTAGACGTGTAATATGTTTTCAGATTACAAAAAGTTCTCTAGTGGAGCGGTAACCGCATAAATGTCGTGACAAGCGTGTGTGTCACGCTATTATGGAGCAACGTAGGAGACCCCACAGAATCGGTATTAGTGAAAGCATGCACCGTTGCTCAGTTGCCAAAGCGTTCAAAATTAGACGAAACACTTAACTGGGTCTATGACATTCGAACTATCATCGTGAATGAAGACGAAATAAATTTATAGTGTTTATGATGTGGAAGTGTGGATTCAGAGACTAATGAATACCGTGAAATTAATTTCTCTATTTTTTTTTTCATTCGATAAATATCTACGACACTATGGAACCAAGTAGCCCCTATTCCTTCTCCCGACCAGAGGCAAACACTATTCTACTTATTAACTGTTTTGACAATACTGAAATGTGGTGAATATCGATTCTAGCCGTCCATCAAGGTGGGCTAACAGAATCGGATACCTGCCGCGAGTTTCCATGTTTGTACTGAGCAGTCAAGATGAAAGGCGCGACAGAGACATCGACTACGCGGGACACAACATTTAGATGACCAAAATTTCGTAAACCAATTTTCTGTTGTGGTGCTTACATGTGAGACCTTAATAGATTCCACTAGCCGGAACGACCTTCTGCGGTACGTTCCAAGCTTCATACGTTTCACACCCATGGTCTCCGCTGAGCAACTGTCGACGATGAAACAAACTTGGCGGTGTTTCCGTATTGTGAAAGGAAGACGTCAACATGTAATGTAGAGTACGAATTCCTTACGGACGCCATTGAAAATATAAGGTGGAGAAATGTGAGGAGGAGATCACACGTAAAGGGTTGTTCAAAAGTCTTATCCAGGCCCATTAAAGCGTTCGTGGCTGCTTTATTAGTAGACCGGAATTACGCTCGTTGTCGAAAGAAATATGAGGCGGGCACTAGTGGAAGCGTTTTGCACCTGAAAAGATTAGGCGTTTAGATGTGGGCAGAAGACTTGAAGTAAATTCACATTCCCACCGCTGTACACAGGGTTATGGGACGTTTTTGTCACCATCCACTGTTGTGTGGCGGAGCCTTTGCCACTAAGCGAGAGGTGGCTGTGGTTGTAGGGACACATCCAGCATCGACATCGCAGATGTGGAATGTAGTAGCAGTCCTACTATTTTACTGTCACAAAACGATTTGAAGGCCGCATACACCTCCCGAAATATGTATATAACCGACAAATCAGAGATTCGAATACTAGATAATACTTGTATCATAACGAATTTCCCGCAGATGTGCTTGTCCCACACTGGGCAATCATTTAGAAAGAGTACGTAGACATACAAATCGAACTGGGTCGTGGGACAACTTTGCGATGTCGACTATTGAAACACGAGTGATAGCACGTTTAATAAGAGACAATCAAAATACTAACTTTTGTTTTACGTGACAATCAAAAAAATTTGCAAGATTGTTTTAATATATGGCAAGAATATGAAGGACACTACGGCAGAGTTTCGAGATTGGCCGAAGGTACGGAACACGGTTTGTGTCCAAAATTTTGCACAGGCCGGCGTGCAGCGTGTAACGGATTCAGGCACAGTGAACAAAGCTCTTGCGGCATTGGTTCTCGCGACCGGCTCTGCCCAGCAACAGGACAGAAGAATATGGATGAGACAAGTTTCTTTGTTTTAATTTTCTACCGCCTTGTCAGTGAATTACTGTTTGACTTGAACGTGTTCTTTGTCCTGACAGGTGCAGTGTGTAAAGGTTCTGGATAGATATATTTTAATCTGTTTCCAGTTACGAATGGAATCTGTCGATACACACCGCGTTTAAATTCCGCATCGGCACAAAACAGGTGACATTGTCGACAATTTTTTATACATCTTCACAATCGATGTCTGTTGACAATATAGACGCTGATAATGCGCATATAATTAAGAATTGGGTGTGACTCAAGACGAATGTTTCTAGCCGTTACAAGTATTGATAAGCTTGAAGCGTAAATACGTAACAACTCTTACCACACAAAGCGTGTGATCTGGGTGGGCATAATAAAACAGAATCTCATGCATTAACTGACCCGGATAAAAATGTTTTGACGGTGTGTTTTGACGATTTCTGTACGTGTTTTCTGGAAGATTTTCTCACACAACCTCCTCCTCCTCCTCCTCAGAAATTTAGGATACCATCAGCTGGAGGCAGCTGTGACAGAAGGCCGGCCATGAATGTGCGGACTGCGAAGCAGCACTGTCGGCATGCATTAAAAAAGGTGCAACTGGCCATCGACTAGGCGTGTGATTCACATGTTGGAACGGACACGCATCTCGTGAATGGCGGGCGACGCGACCTCCTGCTGTGGGTGGATTTTAAGAAAGGTCAGATAACAGCCGTCACTCGCGAGAGAGTCGAACTGCTGTCCTTTCGGAGCGCCATCAGTGGCAAAGCTCTGTAGGCCGCAGGGGACGCAGAACTGACGGAGAAATATGTTCGGCTTAACTATGTATAATATTTCGCACTTGGGTTTTAAGCAAAAATATTGGAAGCACTGTTATCAACGCAAAACCAAAGTAAACAGACTTTTTTATTTCATACAAAGGCTTTACGTATTCTGTCATCAGAGAGGCCGCACAGATCAGATTTCGCCACTGTAAAAAAATGGTTCAAATGGCTCTGAGCACTATGGGACTCAACATCTTAGGTCATAAGTCCCCTAGAACTTAGAACTACTTAAACCTAACTAACCTAAGGACATCACACACACCCATGCCCGAGGCAGGATTCGAACCTGCGACCGTAGCAGTCCCGCGGTTCCGGACTGCAGCGCCAGAACCGCTAGACCACCGCTCGCCACTGTAGTTTCAACCTGGACAGCGACTGTACTCCAGAGTAATTCGTCGAATCATTGACGCCCCGACGTGGGGAAACAGCGTCGCAGACATCGACATCTTCCCTGGCAGCACGATGACAATGATACGGTCACCGAAAGAAGGGCCATGGAACTTTATAAGATAATCCTGAATCGCTACTCGAGTTTAACTCGGCGAGAACACGGACAGCGTCTGACGCAAAAATGCCGTCGCGAGCAATTCCATTCCCAGTTGTAACGGAATTTTCGGCCCACAGCAGGTTTCGTGGCAATTTATAAACAACTCGTCATTTTAGTTGTCCGTTTATCTCATAGCGAAGAGCTATAGAGCGGTGAACGAAAAAGAAATGCGATTACGATGATGAAGTGAAGGCTTTTCTCAACTGTAGTTTAATCGGAAGACCGTATTATTTGTTGTCGTGTTTTCTATGGGTTAAGGGAGACAACACTATGGTCTTTCAGTGAATTCCCCTAGGCAATGAAAGTTAAAAAACAGATTTACCCAGAGTTGGGAAATCGCTTCATCGCCTCACTAGTAAAGGCGACCTCATTTCATGCCAGATGTGGTTTGGAAACTGAGTTTCAGCTGTGGGCAAAAGTTTGCTACCGAAACTAACTAGAGACGCTCCTTACTTCCCAAATAAAGCATCGCATACAGCGAGAACTGAATAACAGGCACAGAAGTGAAAGGAACTCGTATATAATGATTTCATCATTTTTTTCCTTTCTGGTCTCAATATACACCTGCGGCACAACCTGAGCAAAACGCGTGTGACGTTGTGGTCCACGTGTAGGAACGGTCAAGCATAGTCTGTCGGAACAAAGAGGTGCTATCAGCTTCTTAAGACCAGAAGACAAAACAGCTTCATTTGTCACCAATCCTGATTAGACTGAAAGCTGCTACATGTAGCCTCTGGAACCGTACGTGGATAAACTCCAAAGCAGTTTCGATATTTACTTCGAAGCGTCGGTCGGAACGAAAGAAAAGTAGTATGCGTCATTCACAGAAATATTCAGAGTACGTTAAAGTGCTACAACGATGAAAAATAATATTACGACAATGTCAAACCTTATTTTCATAAAGTAAACAATAACTGACGATATTAAAATTGTAATTATAATTTTATTATTTTAATTTTTGTGCTCAGTGAATCAAAGACTTTCTATTGCACGGAATAAACTAGCATTGTTTGTACTACGAAACTATATATGATTCTTAAGTAAGAAGTAATTCTATGTAAGACATTTTGTCTGGGCGGGTTTTGCTGTCGTACTGGTCGGTAGAGAAAGAAAAGTTTCTTAATCGATGTATGTAATGTGAATGTATAAAGGCTATAAAAAGGAGAGAGAGAGAGAGAGAGAGAGAGAGAGAGAGAGAGAGAGAGATAATTCTTGCGGACAATGACCATATTGTATAAGAAAAGGTAAATACAAGTTATTCAAAACAAATGTCTCTAAAGCGTATCGTACAGTGATTTAAAAAGACTGATAATTGCGGTGTTTAATCTAAACCTGTCCTGAATAACAGCGAAGAACATTTATGTCATCATATATTTCCTTCGTTTGACCACGGTTGTGACTGGCATGTTACTTTTTGCTACGCGACGTGTTAGGAATATTTTCATTATACGCGCAAAAGTGCACACAGCTTTGATCGAACCTGCATCTTTCGGAAACGATAACTCTTAATCAGTACAATGACGCGAATACCGTCTGAATCGCAACCGTGATCACAAAAGTGTTTCCTGGACCTGATTTTTATAAATGTGTAGACTTGAAAGCGAACAATATTGCACCATCGCTGGCTCGCAACAATTGAAAGAAAACAAAACAGGGACTGAACAACTTAAATTTTAAGGCCGTCAGCGTTATGAAATCTGAACGACGTAAGATAATTAATTAAATATTAACAGGAAGAGAATTATTAAATTTTAAAGATTAAATGATAGCAAGAATTTAAAGCATTTTAGCATCAGTACGTTTCTTTGCATTAGTAGTTGAGTATCAGATACCATCATATCTATTTAAAAGATAGTGCGTAAATAACATTGCCACCTTTTATAAATATTGTTCTAGCAATTCAACGTGAGACGCTTTCCTATGTAAAGTCAGTGTATTGGAGACATATTAAACATTTTATTAGTACACACTAGTTTTAACTTAGCAACTGTGCTTGCCGTAGATGGACACGGTTTTAAAGATTATCAACATACACAATGCGTGCCATTTTGTAGTGCGGTTTCCTGGTATGGACTTTTCGGACACGTCGGAGAGCGGACACCACACTTCGTACGAGCACCTAGTAATGTTAAATTTCTTCTCTATTCTCATTAGGGCAACTTTCATGCCGATTTGATACGTGGATGGAATGTGTAAGAAATCACAGCACTACTTCGCAGAGGAGGAAGCGAACCACAACGAAAACTCTTTGGCAACAAAGCCTGTGCGATTCGAATGTCGATGCAGAAAATAAAGCGATGGAAATTTGTGCGTTTGGAACATGTAATCCCTGTTTTCCTAACGATCGATTAGATGTACGCCATTTACATGTTTAGATAACATATTAAAGCAGTAGCAGAACAAACAGTACACCATTTAAACGCTAAAACTTAATAACAGGACAAATCTTTCGCAATACTAAACGTATCGTATTAGTGGGAAGACTGTAAGGCCGAGCACTGTCGAAGGCAGGGGCTGCACGTGTGGCGCTGCAGAGTCGGCCGAGATAAACAGAGCGAGTGTGTCCGTGTTGTGACGTCACGGTTGTGTACCACGTAACGAGGCCTGCCGCGATGGGTACAGAATGTGCGTACACTTTCCAAACTAGGTGTCTACATCTGCATATTGTGCGTTTCCCGGGCTGGGTGGACGGCAGTGAATTACCAGCACTGCTTACTATGCAAGTGCTTGCAGACCGGCACAAACGCACGTGAAACAAAAGTCGTTACAGTCTGCCCAGCGACGGAGCACTGAGTAATGGTTGGGCACTCTTCTTTCAAAAGGGAGGATTTTAACCCAACTGGCTCCACAAGCTACGCACCAAACCTGCTTCAGAATCCTTCCATGGGTAGAAAGCAGGGATGCGTGTCGGTCGTCAGGTCTAAAACGCTACGAATGGCGAATATTTTGAGACGACGGGATGTTAATCTCTAACTCAGTATACGGGCGTCTTCCATCAGTAACGTATTCGGTCCTTCACGCTTCATATCTCGATACTGTGTCGCTATCTGTACTGGAGTATGCAGGGACCACAGCCTCTTATTCTGTGTAAATTCGGACATCACAGATGTTAGTTCTTAAAGCATAACAACACACATCACACGTACTTCTGTGGAAACGGCCAGAAAACTGTTTGCTTCCCGCCAGGCCGTTATTTGCTCTTCTGTAGAAGCGGCCAGCTAAGTGAGCCACAGTCTAACAAGAACAGACATTCTGTCGTTCGTGAAAATAAATAATTGTCAGGACAGTGTGTGAAACGTTTGCTGTCGTCCCACCTGACCAAACGCAACAAGGATAGATACCGGATTAGCACTGCGAGTCTTGGGGAAATTAGCTTAACGGAATTGCTACACGTGTGACGCTAATACGACACGGAGATCCGTCGTTGAAATGAGTGCTTAATACTGCAACTGTCGTACCCACCTGGTTTCGAACCTCGACACGGCAAGGATAGATGCACTTGCCGTCTACATGTGTGTGTCTATGGCCTAAGGTATGAAACGCTGTGTGTGTCCAGAGTTCCACGTGCGCGAACGAGCGCCGTACAACGCAAACAGGCGCCGTAAAATAAAATAAAGCTTTGGTGGCGTTCGTTCTCGCATTTGGCGCTGCCCAGACACGACAGAATAATATCGCTGACGCAAGATTTTTTTTTTCGTTTTTATCACCTTTGCAGTAAATTACTTGTTAGTTTCCATACGGTGCTCCTCTTCACATGTGCAGTGTGTTAAGGCCGATGATAGATCTTTTTCCTTTTCCGTTACCAGATACGAATGCAGTCTGTAGAAACACAGAAGGACAACAGCTGGACACATTGCCACGAAGTAAGACAGGTTCTCACACTGCGATTATATTCCGCCTCGATGCGAAACAGACGACGCTGTCAACTTGTTTATTAAACCTTCACAATCGATGGGTGGTGACAACATATCTGCTAATCCTGTGTACTTGTTTAAGGTTTCGCCTCGACTCGACAGGAATTTTTCTAGCCATCATACGTCTTCAAAGCCGTGGAGTGTAAATAAGTTCTATCCCTTACCGCTACGCATATTCTGCACCACGTGTGTCATTAAAGTGAGCATAATATAAGTAGCACAAGCGTTAACTTGCTTGGACAGAAAGGTTCTGAAGGTATTTTTTGGCGATTTCTAAACGTGTTTTCCAGAAGATTTTCTCACAGAATCGTCTACTTCTTAGGAGTGTAGGATACAATCAGCTGGAGGCAGCTGAGACACAAGTCCATCCATGTAGGTGCGGTGTGCGAAAGAGCACACTTCGAATGCATTACAATGTTACAACTGCCAGCGACTAGGGGTGAGATTCACGTTTGGGAATGGACACGCATCTCGCAACTGGACGGCTACGCCAGGCTCTGCTGCTCGTAAATATTAAAAATTAAGTCGCTGTGCCAATTAGGGATTCACTCTCGATCAGATGTTGCATATACATTTTTCTCCCGCTTTCGTTTGGTTCAGAAAACCGCCATTACTCGCGGCAGACTTTAAAATTGACATCGTTCTGCGTAGTAGCAGCAACAATCAGTCGCTGAGGCAGCGACAAAGCTCTGTCGGTTGCAGGACACGGAAGACTTAACGGAAAAAGAAATTCATCTTACACATTACTGCTATCTACATTTGTGATTAACGTTTAAATATGCACATAATCGGTACAGTGTAATTACGCGGATATGATACTGGTTTCGTGATTTTATGTGTCGCGTGCTAGCGTCCCAGTGACGTGGCAGAATATGGGTGGCAGTCACCCAGCGTTCGTAAAAAACAGAAAAATTTAAGCTGTTCTGATTCAGCGAAGTTTGCCATCCGGCGTCGTCATACAGGGTGCATAGAAACAATCTGACGAAAAGTGTATCGTGGAAACGCAGCATGAAACACAAAAATTTGAGTATAGCAACTAGGCTTCGCGACTGAATATTTTCGGCGGCACCGGAACGTAATTAAAATCCCACACACGACCGTCTTGGCTCCAAATGATTGGTAGTTTACAGAAAATATATACGTAAACACAGGCTGTGTGAACTAACCAACCGTCACCATGAGAACAAGATAAATTTAAAGCGCCACTTACACGTGTATCGCACTTAGCTGACTTAGGACACAGCACGTTTTTAGAGATGAAGAGAATCAGATGTGTATGTCTCATGTTTCAATATGTCTTAAAAAGGTGAAAAAGAGTAAAAAACGATCCGCCACTTATTGCTATAAGTATGTCATAGCAAATGTTCAAAGTGGCCACAGGTGCCATGTTGGCATAGCGCCCGAAATATTCAACTGACACTTGCAATACCGAAATTCCTTCATTTGATGCTGCCTTCCTGCTCTGCACTTTCAGTCGAATTGTTTTTCCCAACCCTGTTTCTTCTAGACGTGACGCGACAGTAACGGTCGAATTCACAGCCATCCAATACACTTCGTCTGTGGTAGAAAGTGCTAAATACGGCAAAATGACGGAATGCGTTACGAGCGATTTATAACTTTGAAGTTCAGTACACAGTAACTACGTAAAAGCACATGTGATACATTTAACCAAATCGTTACGAAGCAAGATTTAAATACGTTTCCTGATTAGAATGGGCAATGATTTCTGAGCAGTATGTAGATACACAAATCGTGCCAATCTGTGGTACAACTGTGCAATGTCGGTCATTTAAACGCGACGGGTAGCACACTTCACAAGAAGAAATGAAAATGATAATCTCATTTTTCGTAGTAAAAAAAAATTGCGGTATTTTTTTGACGTACAGCAGAAATGTGAAACAGACTACTGTAGAATTTCGAGGTGGAAGACGTGACGGGAACAATGTCAGCATGTTGTCAACAGAGGACAGGAGATTCGTTTGTCGAGGCGAAGACAATGCCTTAAAAAAGTATTTTTGCGCTTATCGCCCAGAGAGTAAAACACAGTCGAACAGATATCCGCCATTTCCACGTTTTCAAACTGTTTTACACTTACAGTAGAACAAAATTGAGACGCTTTGAAATAGCGAAGAATTTACTTTTTTCAAAAAACCATAATGTGTCAGAGCACTCACTGTATTATTTTAGTGAGGAGAATGTGAGGCCAGCCACACTCCATTACAGAGCTAGCATATGTGGCAGTGCAGAGCCATTCGTAATGAATGAGTCGCGAGTGTGGATGTTATGACGTCTCCAAAGTGTATCAGCAAGAGACGCCTGCCCTGATCTTTAGATAATAAAGTACTGTCGCAAAGAAACTGCATAGATACTCACTAAGCTGTTGATAGTACGAGACATAATAAGAACAACTTTCTCTTTTCCATCACCATTGTCATCAGGACAATCATAACACTCTCTTAATATGTGGCCGGAATATGTATAGTGCCACAGCCCCACTTCGCAATGGAAAATGCTGTAATAAGGAAAACATGTCACCAGTCAGCTAGTAGAAACACGGGTAAGGCGAGAAAAATAATTTGTAAGGTGCAGAGTTGCAAACGGTTACATATACACGACTGAATGTTTTTATGGCGTTTTAAAGCTAGAGCCAAACAAAAAGTGCGCCCTTGACATTCCCTAAGTTCCTAAACAGACGGAATTTTTCGAGTGCTAATTTTATTTTCTTAGTGTGGCCAATAACAGAGTAAGCTGTGTAGGTTCCAGAATACATGTAAACTCTCGTAAGTAGCTACTTTTCCAGGTACGCAAATTCGTTTCCGATGCCGGTTTGACGACGATGAGTTTTCTGCGCTGCTAATGATGGATTTGCTTGCCGACGACCACAAGCACATACGAAAACAGTTAAGGTATTACGAAACCTGAATAAATTTAAGATGAGTAATGCGAAAAAGCAGTTACTAGTAACTGTAAATATTGGCTGTGGTGTTGTACGCAAAAATAGTTACGTTACTTATATTCACGTAAAACCGAGCCCCATCACTTGTGTGAAAAGACAGGCCGCAGAGAGGAGAATGTACAGCAGCAACTTGTAGCCGCTCGGCGGCTGTTACCGTAGCATCGACAGATGACAGAGGAGTCTCAAGACTCGTTTACGTTTTAAGCACGGGGGAAGCAGCGTCGCAGACGTCGACAACTCGTTTGGCAGCACGGCTGGAGTCAGGTGGTCCAGGAAGAGGTGGTGGAGACATTCATACGAACCTCGATTTGTTACTCACGTTTAAACCGGCCAAGAACGACGTTGAATGTCGTTGCGACACATTCCGTCCACAGTCGTAACGGAATTTTCGGCGCAGTGCTGTTTCAGTGGCATTTCGTAAATATCTCATCTTTGAAACTGTAGCTTTATGTATTGCTGAAGAACTGAAAACCCTTGAACTAAGAAGAATGCAATTAACAGTTGACGAAACATTTAGCTATGGAAAGAGAACGGTTACGGAAATTACTGTCGCTTTTATCAATAAGTACTGTTTTCTAGAGGCGAATACGATAGTTAACCCATGTTCGGATGAACGACGAGTTTGGTGATTCGGTTTCCACATGTGCTGTTTGATGACAATGAATCATCATCTCTCCGTGTGAGCAAACCGGTGGTCGACGCTCACATAACATATGTGAATACTGACGTGATAATTAAGAGGACCAAAGGTGACAGCTTTGAGTATCTCCTAAATTACTATTGCGGAAATATTGAAGTGCTTCTGCATCGGACAGAATGTGTAATAGAGCTCACAGCCGTTTACTGTAGTGAGGTGGAAGTGTTGTGAAAACATTACGCCACAAGTGATTAGTGGAAGTCAGTGGCATTTTTCATCGAAGAATACGATGCGTAATTTCGTTTGGACATAACGGTAACTTTTGCGACATTGTGCGTGGAAGGCCCAACTCTGAATGTGGATTTATGCAATAACGGTTATGTGTGCCCCATTGTCGTAATGGCACTTATGCAGTTTAGCAGGTACGGAAAAAATTTTTCATTTTTTAGTCATCCAAATCGTTTCATACTTGGCATATATAATGTTTACATGCAGTTGCCAACAGTTCAATATTTTCGAATCATAGGCGGCCGCTGCCGCGGCCGCATTCCAAAAAAAAAAACTCCCAACCTAACCTCAAGTGGGCTACGCTACAGATGTGTAAATATACAGTGGGGGGAGTTTATTAAAAGTTTGTTAATTTTGCACTGGCGTTTGATTGTGGCTAATTAGTAAAAATACGTACCTACCGTTCCGTTAAAATGAACGTATACTGTAATCGACAAAATATTGAAAAATAAAAAAAAAATTTAAAAAAAATTTAAAACAATTTTTTGATGTAAATAATTGACTGGGGCGAAAATAAATATCGTATTCGTTAATCAGCGTATCACATTTGACTATAATCGATCAAATTTTGGAAAAAAATGAAAAATTTTTTCCGTACCTGCTAAACTGCATAAGTGCCGTCGTAACTTTTGGCCTAAGGCTTTGCTCGCCTATAACTTCGCTAAACGTTACGTTTGACTGGTGGTTTTGCAATTACTATCATTTTCCTCCGTTTTCATTTACTTAATAAATCGACATTACTAGCTAGAAAGTTTAACTGCCGACGTTGCGGAAGGCTAGCACCAACAATCAATGGCTGGGGCACTGACAAAGCTCTGTGGGCTGCAGAAGAGGGAGAATCAACAGAAAACCACATTCGGCTTCTACGTTACTAAGATCTGCAAGCATAATTAAATACGTTCAAAGTCAATACAATGTCATTATTTGGCGATTTCGTGTAACCAGTGCTGGTATTCGAGTGACGTGGCGGAACATGGGGGGACGACCCGTTTGGAAGTCATCCAGAGACGTATGTGCCACGTATGTGAAAAAAGGCGTAACTTAAGCAGTGCTGTTTAAGCGAGATTTTGTCATCGTGCACCGTCGTTCACGCCAGAGATGAGCCGACTAGATCGCTGACCGCATTCCCAGGAGTTCAATACTTACTTAGTCTCTGATAAAATGATTGTGCTACAAACGGTAAAATGATGGAATGTGGTGGTAGTGTGTTTTACCTTTAAAATACAGTAAAAAATCCGTAACCGGTAACCGCATTTCGAAAACCGATATGATAGTGTTTACATGACGAACCACAAGCGGTGGTGGAAGATCGGTTTGTGAGAAACACACTCGGTAGACATATGTAGAACTGCTAAGGAATGTTTTACTTTTTGTTTCACGCAATGAAAGTAAATATTAACATACCTTTCCTGTTACAAAACGGAAACACAGAGAAGCAAAGATTTTATTTTTACACTTAACATTTCTCCCGCTTTAGATATTTACAATTCTCAACAAAAGGCCATCAGAATTTTCGTGTGCACTATTATATACAATGTCCGTGATGGCCGCGTGTCACAAGATGCCCAGTAGACATGTTACTCTTTTCCGCGCTGTTTATTTCTTTTTAGCGTCTTATTGTTTATATCACTGCCGGACACTGCAAGTCGCCTACTGCCATCTCTCGACCAACGGCTGCTCTGCGTCCTCCGAAACTCCTTTCGCAGTCAACGTCTTCTGCCACGCGAGGCGCCAATAGAACGTGTCTTTCCATATCGCTGGTTCGGCGCGAATCACGCATTTTCGTGAAATGAAAAAAAAAAAAAAAAATAGAAATCTGTTTTTGTGGGCGTGGAGAGAAGGCTGCGGTCTTTTAGCATGAAATGAGGTAACACGTAATATGAAATAACTGTGAGCGAACAAGACTGCCACGTCACAGAGACAGGCGGCTGCGATTTCAAATCCGTCAGCACACAGCGCCAGAGAGTATCGCATAACGCAGTCTGGCGGTGTGGAATAAACTTTGGATTGCCTTCGTACGACCGTAGAGATGGCCAGCGCTTTCAAATAAATTTGTATTATAGGTATGGGATAAGTTGATTTTTTTGTACTGCCTTTATAGAGAATGGAAATAAATAAATTCCGGTTTTCGTCACAGCTTTCAACACTACACAGAACGTTTTTTCTCGTCCGAGGTAAACTCTGAATAGAATATCGGGTTCGAGGCTACTGGCTAAGAACTGTTACTTCCATCAGTTTAAAATAATAGTTTACGTTGCATTAATTTTCATTTAGCTCTTCGGAATGCAGATTACCATTCATGGCATGGAGTAACCAGAGGCATCAGTCAACAGAATCAACGTTGGAAGAAACGTTATGTGACTGGAGAGGGAGGTAAGTTCACAATCGGCGGCAGACTGCAAAGAGAGCGGTCGTGAAACACGGACTGGGAGCGACTGTCATTTGGCAAACCTTGAAACGGAAAGTCTAAAATACATAAACTGGATATAAAGGCCGTGCACGTTCTGTA
>NW_026045614.1:5000-18337 GCF_023898315.1 Schistocerca nitens | reverse complement strand
CTAACCTAACCTAACCTAACCTAACCTAACCTAACCTAACCTAACCTAACCTAACCTAACCTAACCTAACCTAACCTAACCTAACCTAACCTAACCTAACCTAACCTAACCTAACCTAACCTAACCTAACCTAACCTAACCTAACCTAACCTAACCTAACCTAACCTAACCTAACCTAACCTAACCTAACCTAACCTAACCTAACCTAACCTAACCTAACCTAACCTAACCTAACCTAACCTAACCTAACCTAACCTAACCTAACCTAACCTAACCTAACCTAACCTAACCTAACCTAACCTAACCTAACCTAACCTAACCTATACCTAACCTAACCTAACCTAACCTAACCTAACCTAACCTAACCTAACCTAACCTAACCTAACCTAACCTAACCTAACCTAACCTAACCTAACCTAACCTAACCTAACCTAACCTAACCTAACCTAACCTAACCTAACCTAACCTAACCTAACCTAACCTAACCTAACCTAACCTAACCTAACCTAACCTAACCTAACCTAACCTAACCTAACCTAACCTAACCTAACCTAACCTAACCTAACCTAACCTAACCTAACCTAACCTAACCTAACCTAACCTAACCTAACCTAACCTAACCTAACCTAACCTAACCTAACCTAACCTAACCTAACCTAACCTAACCTAACCTAACCTAACCTAACCTAACCTAACCTAACCTAACCTAACCTAACCTAACCTAACCTAACCTAACCTAACCTAACCTAACCTAACCTAACCTAACCTAACCTAACCTAACCTAACCTAACCTAACCTAACCTAACCTAACCTAACCTAACCTAACCTAACCTAACCTAACCTAACCTAACCTAACCTAACCTAACCTAACCTAACCTAACCTAACCTAACCTAACCTAACCTAACCTAACCTAACCTAACCTAACCTAACCTAACCTAACCTAACCTAACCTAACCTAACCTAACCTAACCTAACCTAACCTAACCTAACCTAACCTAACCTAACCTAACCTAACCTAACCTAACCTAACCTAACCTAACCTAACCTAACCTAACCTAACCTAACCTAACCTAACCTAACCTAACCTAACCTAACCTAACCTAACCTAACCTAACCTAACCTAACCTAACCTAACCTAACCTAACCTAACCTAACCTAACCTAACCTAACCTAACCTAACCTAACCTAACCTAACCTAACCTAACCTAACCTAACCTAACCTAACCTAACCTAACCTAACCTAACCTAACCTAACCTAACCTAACCTAACCTAACCTAACCTAACCTAACCTAACCTAACCTAACCTAACCTAACCTAACCTAACCTAACCTAACCTAACCTAACCTAACCTAACCTAACCTAACCTAACCTAACCTAACCTAACCTAACCTAACCTAACCTAACCTAACCTAACCTAACCTAACCTAACCTAACCTAACCTAACCTAACCTAACCTAACCTAACCTAACCTAACCTAACCTAACCTAACCTAACCTAACCTAACCTAACCTAACCTAACCTAACCTAACCTAACCTAACCTAACCTAACCTAACCTAACCTAACCTAACCTAACCTAACCTAACCTAACCTAACCTAACCTAACCTAACCTAACCTAACCTAACCTAACCTAACCTAACCTAACCTAACCTAACCTAACCTAACCTAACCTAACCTAACCTAACCTAACCTAACCTAACCTAACCTAACCTAACCTAACCTAACCTAACCTAACCTAACCTAACCTAACCTAACCTAACCTAACCTAACCTAACCTAACCTAACCTAACCTAACCTAACCTAACCTAACCTAACCTAACCTAACCTAACCTAACCTAACCTAACCTAACCTAACCTAACCTAACCTAACCTAACCTAACCTAACCTAACCTAACCTAACCTAACCTAACCTAACCTAACCTAACCTAACCTAACCTAACCTAACCTAACCTAACCTAACCTAACCTAACCTAACCTAACCTAACCTAACCTAACCTAACCTAACCTAACCTAACCTAACCTAACCTAACCTAACCTAACCTAACCTAACCTAACCTAACCTAACCTAACCTAACCTAACCTAACCTAACCTAACCTAACCTAACCTAACCTAACCTAACCTAACCTAACCTAACCTAACCTAACCTAACCTAACCTAACCTAACCTAACCTAACCTAACCTAACCTAACCTAACCTAACCTAACCTAACCTAACCTAACCTAACCTAACCTAACCTAACCTAACCTAACCTAACCTAACCTAACCTAACCTAACCTAACCTAACCTAACCTAACCTAACCTAACCTAACCTAACCTAACCTAACCTAACCTAACCTAACCTAACCTAACCTAACCTAACCTAACCTAACCTAACCTAACCTAACCTAACCTAACCTAACCTAACCTAACCTAACCTAACCTAACCTAACCTAACCTAACCTAACCTAACCTAACCTAACCTAACCTAACCTAACCTAACCTAACCTAACCTAACCTAACCTAACCTAACCTAACCTAACCTAACCTAACCTAACCTAACCTAACCTAACCTAACCTAACCTAACCTAACCTAACCTAACCTAACCTAACCTAACCTAACCTAACCTAACCTAACCTAACCTAACCTAACCTAACCTAACCTAACCTAACCTAACCTAACCTAACCTAACCTAACCTAACCTAACCTAACCTAACCTAACCTAACCTAACCTAACCTAACCTAACCTAACCTAACCTAACCTAACCTAACCTAACCTAACCTAACCTAACCTAACCTAACCTAACCTAACCTAACCTAACCTAACCTAACCTAACCTAACCTAACCTAACCTAACCTAACCTAACCTAACCTAACCTAACCTAACCTAACCTAACCTAACCTAACCTAACCTAACCTAACCTAACCTAACCTAACCTAACCTAACCTAACCTAACCTAACCTAACCTAACCTAACCTAACCTAACCTAACCTAACCTAACCTAACCTAACCTAACCTAACCTAACCTAACCTAACCTAACCTAACCTAACCTAACCTAACCTAACCTAACCTAACCTAACCTAACCTAACCTAACCTAACCTAACCTAACCTAACCTAACCTAACCTAACCTAACCTAACCTAACCTAACCTAACCTAACCTAACCTAACCTAACCTAACCTAACCTAACCTAACCTAACCTAACCTAACCTAACCTAACCTAACCTAACCTAACCTAACCTAACCTAACCTAACCTAACCTAACCTAACCTAACCTAACCTAACCTAACCTAACCTAACCTAACCTAACCTAACCTAACCTAACCTAACCTAACCTAACCTAACCTAACCTAACCTAACCTAACCTAACCTAACCTAACCTAACCTAACCTAACCTAACCTAACCTAACCTAACCTAACCTAACCTAACCTAACCTAACCTAACCTAACCTAACCTAACCTAACCTAACCTAACCTAACCTAACCTAACCTAACCTAACCTAACCTAACCTAACCTAACCTAACCTAACCTAACCTAACCTAACCTAACCTAACCTAACCTAACCTAACCTAACCTAACCTAACCTAACCTAACCTAACCTAACCTAACCTAACCTAACCTAACCTAACCTAACCTAACCTAACCTAACCTAACCTAACCTAACCTAACCTAACCTAACCTAACCTAACCTAACCTAACCTAACCTAACCTAACCTAACCTAACCTAACCTAACCTAACCTAACCTAACCTAACCTAACCTAACCTAACCTAACCTAACCTAACCTAACCTAACCTAACCTAACCTAACCTAACCTAACCTAACCTAACCTAACCTAACCTAACCTAACCTAACCTAACCTAACCTAACCTAACCTAACCTAACCTAACCTAACCTAACCTAACCTAACCTAACCTAACCTAACCTAACCTAACCTAACCTAACCTAACCTAACCTAACCTAACCTAACCTAACCTAACCTAACCTAACCTAACCTAACCTAACCTAACCTAACCTAACCTAACCTAACCTAACCTAACCTAACCTAACCTAACCTAACCTAACCTAACCTAACCTAACCTAACCTAACCTAACCTAACCTAACCTAACCTAACCTAACCTAACCTAACCTAACCTAACCTAACCTAACCTAACCTAACCTAACCTAACCTAACCTAACCTAACCTAACCTAACCTAACCTAACCTAACCTAACCTAACCTAACCTAACCTAACCTAACCTAACCTAACCTAACCTAACCTAACCTAACCTAACCTAACCTAACCTAACCTAACCTAACCTAACCTAACCTAACCTAACCTAACCTAACCTAACCTAACCTAACCTAACCTAACCTAACCTAACCTAACCTAACCTAACCTAACCTAACCTAACCTAACCTAACCTAACCTAACCTAACCTAACCTAACCTAACCTAACCTAACCTAACCTAACCTAACCTAACCTAACCTAACCTAACCTAACCTAACCTAACCTAACCTAACCTAACCTAACCTAACCTAACCTAACCTAACCTAACCTAACCTAACCTAACCTAACCTAACCTAACCTAACCTAACCTAACCTAACCTAACCTAACCTAACCTAACCTAACCTAACCTAACCTAACCTAACCTAACCTAACCTAACCTAACCTAACCTAACCTAACCTAACCTAACCTAACCTAACCTAACCTAACCTAACCTAACCTAACCTAACCTAACCTAACCTAACCTAACCTAACCTAACCTAACCTAACCTAACCTAACCTAACCTAACCTAACCTAACCTAACCTAACCTAACCTAACCTAACCTAACCTAACCTAACCTAACCTAACCTAACCTAACCTAACCTAACCTAACCTAACCTAACCTAACCTAACCTAACCTAACCTAACCTAACCTAACCTAACCTAACCTAACCTAACCTAACCTAACCTAACCTAACCTAACCTAACCTAACCTAACCTAACCTAACCTAACCTAACCTAACCTAACCTAACCTAACCTAACCTAACCTAACCTAACCTAACCTAACCTAACCTAACCTAACCTAACCTAACCTAACCTAACCTAACCTAACCTAACCTAACCTAACCTAACCTAACCTAACCTAACCTAACCTAACCTAACCTAACCTAACCTAACCTAACCTAACCTAACCTAACCTAACCTAACCTAACCTAACCTAACCTAACCTAACCTAACCTAACCTAACCTAACCTAACCTAACCTAACCTAACCTAACCTAACCTAACCTAACCTAACCTAACCTAACCTAACCTAACCTAACCTAACCTAACCTAACCTAACCTAACCTAACCTAACCTAACCTAACCTAACCTAACCTAACCTAACCTAACCTAACCTAACCTAACCTAACCTAACCTAACCTAACCTAACCTAACCTAACCTAACCTAACCTAACCTAACCTAACCTAACCTAACCTAACCTAACCTAACCTAACCTAACCTAACCTAACCTAACCTAACCTAACCTAACCTAACCTAACCTAACCTAACCTAACCTAACCTAACCTAACCTAACCTAACCTAACCTAACCTAACCTAACCTAACCTAACCTAACCTAACCTAACCTAACCTAACCTAACCTAACCTAACCTAACCTAACCTAACCTAACCTAACCTAACCTAACCTAACCTAACCTAACCTAACCTAACCTAACCTAACCTAACCTAACCTAACCTAACCTAACCTAACCTAACCTAACCTAACCTAACCTAACCTAACCTAACCTAACCTAACCTAACCTAACCTAACCTAACCTAACCTAACCTAACCTAACCTAACCTAACCTAACCTAACCTAACCTAACCTAACCTAACCTAACCTAACCTAACCTAACCTAACCTAACCTAACCTAACCTAACCTAACCTAACCTAACCTAACCTAACCTAACCTAACCTAACCTAACCTAACCTAACCTAACCTAACCTAACCTAACCTAACCTAACCTAACCTAACCTAACCTAACCTAACCTAACCTAACCTAACCTAACCTAACCTAACCTAACCTAACCTAACCTAACCTAACCTAACCTAACCTAACCTAACCTAACCTAACCTAACCTAACCTAACCTAACCTAACCTAACCTAACCTAACCTAACCTAACCTAACCTAACCTAACCTAACCTAACCTAACCTAACCTAACCTAACCTAACCTAACCTAACCTAACCTAACCTAACCTAACCTAACCTAACCTAACCTAACCTAACCTAACCTAACCTAACCTAACCTAACCTAACCTAACCTAACCTAACCTAACCTAACCTAACCTAACCTAACCTAACCTAACCTAACCTAACCTAACCTAACCTAACCTAACCTAACCTAACCTAACCTAACCTAACCTAACCTAACCTAACCTAACCTAACCTAACCTAACCTAACCTAACCTAACCTAACCTAACCTAACCTAACCTAACCTAACCTAACCTAACCTAACCTAACCTAACCTAACCTAACCTAACCTAACCTAACCTAACCTAACCTAACCTAACCTAACCTAACCTAACCTAACCTAACCTAACCTAACCTAACCTAACCTAACCTAACCTAACCTAACCTAACCTAACCTAACCTAACCTAACCTAACCTAACCTAACCTAACCTAACCTAACCTAACCTAACCTAACCTAACCTAACCTAACCTAACCTAACCTAACCTAACCTAACCTAACCTAACCTAACCTAACCTAACCTAACCTAACCTAACCTAACCTAACCTAACCTAACCTAACCTAACCTAACCTAACCTAACCTAACCTAACCTAACCTAACCTAACCTAACCTAACCTAACCTAACCTAACCTAACCTAACCTAACCTAACCTAACCTAACCTAACCTAACCTAACCTAACCTAACCTAACCTAACCTAACCTAACCTAACCTAACCTAACCTAACCTAACCTAACCTAACCTAACCTAACCTAACCTAACCTAACCTAACCTAACCTAACCTAACCTAACCTAACCTAACCTAACCTAACCTAACCTAACCTAACCTAACCTAACCTAACCTAACCTAACCTAACCTAACCTAACCTAACCTAACCTAACCTAACCTAACCTAACCTAACCTAACCTAACCTAACCTAACCTAACCTAACCTAACCTAACCTAACCTAACCTAACCTAACCTAACCTAACCTAACCTAACCTAACCTAACCTAACCTAACCTAACCTAACCTAACCTAACCTAACCTAACCTAACCTAACCTAACCTAACCTAACCTAACCTAACCTAACCTAACCTAACCTAACCTAACCTAACCTAACCTAACCTAACCTAACCTAACCTAACCTAACCTAACCTAACCTAACCTAACCTAACCTAACCTAACCTAACCTAACCTAACCTAACCTAACCTAACCTAACCTAACCTAACCTAACCTAACCTAACCTAACCTAACCTAACCTAACCTAACCTAACCTAACCTAACCTAACCTAACCTAACCTAACCTAACCTAACCTAACCTAACCTAACCTAACCTAACCTAACCTAACCTAACCTAACCTAACCTAACCTAACCTAACCTAACCTAACCTAACCTAACCTAACCTAACCTAACCTAACCTAACCTAACCTAACCTAACCTAACCTAACCTAACCTAACCTAACCTAACCTAACCTAACCTAACCTAACCTAACCTAACCTAACCTAACCTAACCTAACCTAACCTAACCTAACCTAACCTAACCTAACCTAACCTAACCTAACCTAACCTAACCTAACCTAACCTAACCTAACCTAACCTAACCTAACCTAACCTAACCTAACCTAACCTAACCTAACCTAACCTAACCTAACCTAACCTAACCTAACCTAACCTAACCTAACCTAACCTAACCTAACCTAACCTAACCTAACCTAACCTAACCTAACCTAACCTAACCTAACCTAACCTAACCTAACCTAACCTAACCTAACCTAACCTAACCTAACCTAACCTAACCTAACCTAACCTAACCTAACCTAACCTAACCTAACCTAACCTAACCTAACCTAACCTAACCTAACCTAACCTAACCTAACCTAACCTAACCTAACCTAACCTAACCTAACCTAACCTAACCTAACCTAACCTAACCTAACCTAACCTAACCTAACCTAACCTAACCTAACCTAACCTAACCTAACCTAACCTAACCTAACCTAACCTAACCTAACCTAACCTAACCTAACCTAACCTAACCTAACCTAACCTAACCTAACCTAACCTAACCTAACCTAACCTAACCTAACCTAACCTAACCTAACCTAACCTAACCTAACCTAACCTAACCTAACCTAACCTAACCTAACCTAACCTAACCTAACCTAACCTAACCTAACCTAACCTAACCTAACCTAACCTAACCTAACCTAACCTAACCTAACCTAACCTAACCTAACCTAACCTAACCTAACCTAACCTAACCTAACCTAACCTAACCTAACCTAACCTAACCTAACCTAACCTAACCTAACCTAACCTAACCTAACCTAACCTAACCTAACCTAACCTAACCTAACCTAACCTAACCTAACCTAACCTAACCTAACCTAACCTAACCTAACCTAACCTAACCTAACCTAACCTAACCTAACCTAACCTAACCTAACCTAACCTAACCTAACCTAACCTAACCTAACCTAACCTAACCTAACCTAACCTAACCTAACCTAACCTAACCTAACCTAACCTAACCTAACCTAACCTAACCTAACCTAACCTAACCTAACCTAACCTAACCTAACCTAACCTAACCTAACCTAACCTAACCTAACCTAACCTAACCTAACCTAACCTAACCTAACCTAACCTAACCTAACCTAACCTAACCTAACCTAACCTAACCTAACCTAACCTAACCTAACCTAACCTAACCTAACCTAACCTAACCTAACCTAACCTAACCTAACCTAACCTAACCTAACCTAACCTAACCTAACCTAACCTAACCTAACCTAACCTAACCTAACCTAACCTAACCTAACCTAACCTAACCTAACCTAACCTAACCTAACCTAACCTAACCTAACCTAACCTAACCTAACCTAACCTAACCTAACCTAACCTAACCTAACCTAACCTAACCTAACCTAACCTAACCTAACCTAACCTAACCTAACCTAACCTAACCTAACCTAACCTAACCTAACCTAACCTAACCTAACCTAACCTAACCTAACCTAACCTAACCTAACCTAACCTAACCTAACCTAACCTAACCTAACCTAACCTAACCTAACCTAACCTAACCTAACCTAACCTAACCTAACCTAACCTAACCTAACCTAACCTAACCTAACCTAACCTAACCTAACCTAACCTAACCTAACCTAACCTAACCTAACCTAACCTAACCTAACCTAACCTAACCTAACCTAACCTAACCTAACCTAACCTAACCTAACCTAACCTAACCTAACCTAACCTAACCTAACCTAACCTAACCTAACCTAACCTAACCTAACCTAACCTAACCTAACCTAACCTAACCTAACCTAACCTAACCTAACCTAACCTAACCTAACCTAACCTAACCTAACCTAACCTAACCTAACCTAACCTAACCTAACCTAACCTAACCTAACCTAACCTAACCTAACCTAACCTAACCTAACCTAACCTAACCTAACCTAACCTAACCTAACCTAACCTAACCTAACCTAACCTAACCTAACCTAACCTAACCTAACCTAACCTAACCTAACCTAACCTAACCTAACCTAACCTAACCTAACCTAACCTAACCTAACCTAACCTAACCTAACCTAACCTAACCTAACCTAACCTAACCTAACCTAACCTAACCTAACCTAACCTAACCTAACCTAACCTAACCTAACCTAACCTAACCTAACCTAACCTAACCTAACCTAACCTAACCTAACCTAACCTAACCTAACCTAACCTAACCTAACCTAACCTAACCTAACCTAACCTAACCTAACCTAACCTAACCTAACCTAACCTAACCTAACCTAACCTAACCTAACCTAACCTAACCTAACCTAACCTAACCTAACCTAACCTAACCTAACCTAACCTAACCTAACCTAACCTAACCTAACCTAACCTAACCTAACCTAACCTAACCTAACCTAACCTAACCTAACCTAACCTAACCTAACCTAACCTAACCTAACCTAACCTAACCTAACCTAACCTAACCTAACCTAACCTAACCTAACCTAACCTAACCTAACCTAACCTAACCTAACCTAACCTAACCTAACCTAACCTAACCTAACCTAACCTAACCTAACCTAACCTAACCTAACCTAACCTAACCTAACCTAACCTAACCTAACCTAACCTAACCTAACCTAACCTAACCTAACCTAACCTAACCTAACCTAACCTAACCTAACCTAACCTAACCTAACCTAACCTAACCTAACCTAACCTAACCTAACCTAACCTAACCTAACCTAACCTAACCTAACCTAACCTAACCTAACCTAACCTAACCTAACCTAACCTAACCTAACCTAACCTAACCTAACCTAACCTAACCTAACCTAACCTAACCTAACCTAACCTAACCTAACCTAACCTAACCTAACCTAACCTAACCTAACCTAACCTAACCTAACCTAACCTAACCTAACCTAACCTAACCTAACCTAACCTAACCTAACCTAACCTAACCTAACCTAACCTAACCTAACCTAACCTAACCTAACCTAACCTAACCTAACCTAACCTAACCTAACCTAACCTAACCTAACCTAACCTAACCTAACCTAACCTAACCTAACCTAACCTAACCTAACCTAACCTAACCTAACCTAACCTAACCTAACCTAACCTAACCTAACCTAACCTAACCTAACCTAACCTAACCTAACCTAACCTAACCTAACCTAACCTAACCTAACCTAACCTAACCTAACCTAACCTAACCTAACCTAACCTAACCTAACCTAACCTAACCTAACCTAACCTAACCTAACCTAACCTAACCTAACCTAACCTAACCTAACCTAACCTAACCTAACCTAACCTAACCTAACCTAACCTAACCTAACCTAACCTAACCTAACCTAACCTAACCTAACCTAACCTAACCTAACCTAACCTAACCTAACCTAACCTAACCTAACCTAACCTAACCTAACCTAACCTAACCTAACCTAACCTAACCTAACCTAACCTAACCTAACCTAACCTAACCTAACCTAACCTAACCTAACCTAACCTAACCTAACCTAACCTAACCTAACCTAACCTAACCTAACCTAACCTAACCTAACCTAACCTAACCTAACCTAACCTAACCTAACCTAACCTAACCTAACCTAACCTAACCTAACCTAACCTAACCTAACCTAACCTAACCTAACCTAACCTAACCTAACCTAACCTAACCTAACCTAACCTAACCTAACCTAACCTAACCTAACCTAACCTAACCTAACCTAACCTAACCTAACCTAACCTAACCTAACCTAACCTAACCTAACCTAACCTAACCTAACCTAACCTAACCTAACCTAACCTAACCTAACCTAACCTAACCTAACCTAACCTAACCTAACCTAACCTAACCTAACCTAACCTAACCTAACCTAACCTAACCTAACCTAACCTAACCTAACCTAACCTAACCTAACCTAACCTAACCTAACCTAACCTAACCTAACCTAACCTAACCTAACCTAACCTAACCTAACCTAACCTAACCTAACCTAACCTAACCTAACCTAACCTAACCTAACCTAACCTAACCTAACCTAACCTAACCTAACCTAACCTAACCTAACCTAACCTAACCTAACCTAACCTAACCTAACCTAACCTAACCTAACCTAACCTAACCTAACCTAACCTAACCTAACCTAACCTAACCTAACCTAACCTAACCTAACCTAACCTAACCTAACCTAACCTAACCTAACCTAACCTAACCTAACCTAACCTAACCTAACCTAACCTAACCTAACCTAACCTAACCTAACCTAACCTAACCTAACCTAACCTAACCTAACCTAACCTAACCTAACCTAACCTAACCTAACCTAACCTAACCTAACCTAACCTAACCTAACCTAACCTAACCTAACCTAACCTAACCTAACCTAACCTAACCTAACCTAACCTAACCTAACCTAACCTAACCTAACCTAACCTAACCTAACCTAACCTAACCTAACCTAACCTAACCTAACCTAACCTAACCTAACCTAACCTAACCTAACCTAACCTAACCTAACCTAACCTAACCTAACCTAACCTAACCTAACCTAACCTAACCTAACCTAACCTAACCTAACCTAACCTAACCTAACCTAACCTAACCTAACCTAACCTAACCTAACCTAACCTAACCTAACCTAACCTAACCTAACCTAACCTAACCTAACCTAACCTAACCTAACCTAACCTAACCTAACCTAACCTAACCTAACCTAACCTAACCTAACCTAACCTAACCTAACCTAACCTAACCTAACCTAACCTAACCTAACCTAACCTAACCTAACCTAACCTAACCTAACCTAACCTAACCTAACCTAACCTAACCTAACCTAACCTAACCTAACCTAACCTAACCTAACCTAACCTAACCTAACCTAACCTAACCTAACCTAACCTAACCTAACCTAACCTAACCTAACCTAACCTAACCTAACCTAACCTAACCTAACCTAACCTAACCTAACCTAACCTAACCTAACCTAACCTAACCTAACCTAACCTAACCTAACCTAACCTAACCTAACCTAACCTAACCTAACCTAACCTAACCTAACCTAACCTAACCTAACCTAACCTAACCTAACCTAACCTAACCTAACCTAACCTAACCTAACCTAACCTAACCTAACCTAACCTAACCTAACCTAACCTAACCTAACCTAACCTAACCTAACCTAACCTAACCTAACCTAACCTAACCTAACCTAACCTAACCTAACCTAACCTAACCTAACCTAACCTAACCTAACCTAACCTAACCTAACCTAACCTAACCTAACCTAACCTAACCTAACCTAACCTAACCTAACCTAACCTAACCTAACCTAACCTAACCTAACCTAACCTAACCTAACCTAACCTAACCTAACCTAACCTAACCTAACCTAACCTAACCTAACCTAACCTAACCTAACCTAACCTAACCTAACCTAACCTAACCTAACCTAACCTAACCTAACCTAACCTAACCTAACCTAACCTAACCTAACCTAACCTAACCTAACCTAACCTAACCTAACCTAACCTAACCTAACCTAACCTAACCTAACCTAACCTAACCTAACCTAACCTAACCTAACCTAACCTAACCTAACCTAACCTAACCTAACCTAACCTAACCTAACCTAACC
>NW_026045613.1:0-18795 GCF_023898315.1 Schistocerca nitens | reverse complement strand
GATCCGATCGATCGATCCGGCCCGCCCGCCTATGCCCACGCCACAAAAAAAAAAACAAACAAACAAACAACAAACCACGCACACACTGGACTCAGCCGCGCCCATCGCGTCAAACTCAAAAAACTAACGCACGCACAGCACAACAACAACAACAACAACAACAACAACAAAACAAACAACACAGACTCTTTCGCACTTTTCAATCTCCGAACAGTGTGGTGGCCCTGAAAAGGGCCGTTTTCGTCTCTCCCACCAAGCACGGGCACGGCACGGCCGCGGGAAGGCCACAACGCAGCACAGCGCACCGGCTGGCTGGCTGGCTGCCTGCCTGCCTAACCGCCGAAACCGTACAGGGTGCGCCCCTGCCTCTTCAGGGCGTACACCACGTCCATGGCCGTCACAGTCTTGCGCTTGGCGTGCTCAGTGTACGTCACCGCGTCGCGGATCACGTTCTCCAGGAACACCTTCAGCACTCCGCGGGTCTCCTCGTAGATCAGACCAGAGATGCGCTTCACGCCGCCCCTGCGAGCCAGGCGGCGGATGGCGGGCTTCGTGATGCCCTGGATGTTGTCGCGCAACACCTTGCGGTGCCGCTTGGCGCCACCCTTGCCCAGCCCCTTTCCTCCCTTGCCGCGGCCTGTCATTCTTCCTTCCTCCTCCTCAAAGCAAGCAAGCGAAAAAACACAAGCGCCAGCTCCTCACCCGGCGCTAGCGAGTCGGCTACGGTGCGAGCTCTCTGCCGCCGCCCCCCTATATAGACTCTGGCCCGCCCTCCCCCCACCACGCGCACCGAGGGCATATAAGCGCGGCGCGGGGCCGCGCGGGCCCGTTGTCAAGGCAGCACCGGACGCTTCGTGTACCGCACGCACCTCCACGCCGCTCTTCCGCTAACCGCTAACCGCTATGGCCCGCACAAAGCAAACGGCCCGCAAGTCCACCGGCGGAAAGGCGCCGCGCAAACAGCTCGCCACCAAGGCGGCGAGGAAGAGCGCGCCCGCCACCGGCGGCGTCAAGAAGCCCCACCGCTACAGGCCGGGCACCGTCGCCCTGCGGGAAATCAGGCGCTACCAGAAGAGCACAGAGCTGCTCATCCGCAAGCTGCCGTTCCAGCGCCTAGTGCGCGAGATCGCCCAGGACTTCAAGACCGACCTGCGCTTCCAGAGCTCCGCAGTCATGGCCCTGCAGGAGGCCAGCGAGGCCTACCTCGTCGGCCTCTTCGAAGACACCAACCTGTGCGCAATCCACGCCAAGCGCGTCACCATCATGCCCAAGGACATCCAGCTCGCGCGCCGCATCCGCGGCGAGCGCGCCTAGAAACCGCGCCGCGCACGCGCGCCCGCCCAACAAAAACGGCCCTTTTCAGGGCCACTAACATCTCTCCGTCGCGAGCAAAACTTTTGTCGGTCTTGCCGCCCCGCCTCTCTCCAGCCCCGCAAAACAACAACAACAACCAATTCCCCTCCCGTCCACAGCCGCTCTCGCCAACAATCGACGTCATCCCATCCCTCACGATACACACACAACAGCCGGACGACGTCACCACACACCACGGGTGGCTGGCCGCCGCCGTCTCCGAGGCGCGCGCACGCTGCGCTACGCTGCAACGTCAACGCCACCGCGCCTTCCCAATTCCCGCCGGCCACTTCCACGTCTCACGTCCCCCCCGCCGCTTTCAAAGAGAGAGAGACAACACACACAAAAGACACGACATCCGCAAAGCAAGCAAACACACAAACAAGAGTCTCCAGAAACACACATGAGCAACCAAACGTCGGCCGCCGCAAACAAACAACAACAAAAAAAACAAAAAAAAAAAAGAGAGACCAACAAACGGCCACAACCGCTCCGCTACCGCGCGCCGCCGCCTACCGCCACCGGCACCACAATCCAACCACCACGGCACGCAAACAGTACCCACAACGGTCACACACACAACCAACCACACCGGCGCATGCATGCACGACAATCAACGCCTTCCCGACGTCCTTTGATGGCCCTGAGAAGGGCCGTTTTGGGCCGCGCGACAGCCGCAGCCGTGCCATCGCGCGCCACTAAGACGACGCGCGGGAGGGGGGTGGGGGACGACGGCGTCAAGCGCCAACCCCTTTCCCTTGCCTTTCTTTAACTTTACTACTTTACTTCTTCTTCTTGGGCGACGCCTTCGCCTTAGACGGCGTCGTCGCCTTCTTCGGGCGCGGCGCCTTCGGCTTCTTCGTCGGAACCTTGGCGGCCTTCTTCGCCTTCGACGGCGACTTGGCCTTGGCCGGCTTGGCCGCAGCCGCCTTCTTCGCACCCGCGGGAGCCGCCGACGCCGCAGACGCCTTCTTGGCGGCGCCCGCCTTCCGACCGGTCGCCGCCTTCACGCCACCAGCCTTCTTTGCGCCGGCCGCGCGGCCGCCCTTCTTCTCCTTGCTGGCCGGAGCGGCGCGCTTCTTCTTCGCACCGCCGGCACGAGCCTTGCCGCCCTCGGCCGCCCCGCCGCCGGCGCCGGCAAGCTTGAAAGAGCCGGACGCGCCCTTCCCCTTCGTCTGCACCAGCTCGCCAGCCACGACGGCCGACTTGAGGTACTTCTTGATAAAGGGCGCCAGCTTCTCCGCGTCCAGCTTGTAGTGCGCGGCAATGTACTTCTTGATCGCCTGCAGCGACGAGCCGCCGCGCTCCTTCAGACTCTTGATGGCGGCCGTCACCATCTCAGAGGTGCGCGGGTGCGCAGGCTTGGCGCGCGGCTTCTTCGCAGACGCCGCAGACTTGGCCTTCTTCGTCGTGCCGGTGGCGGCGGGTGCCGCAGCAGTCTCGTTCGTAGCCGCCTGATCTGCCATTATTTCGACGGACGACGCGCGTACACACAACAACAGAACAGCGAGAGGAGCGCCAAGGCGGCAAGCACGGCAGAGAATAGCCGCCGCGCCGCCAGGCCCAGCCAGTGTCGCGGGCGGGCGCGGACGGCCGAGAGAGCGGCCGCCACTCTGCGCGCCGCCGCGCCGCGCCTCCCGCGCTTGCTACCGCCCAACGTCCGACAGCCTGTGCGGACCAGCCCCAAACCTGCGCCGCAACCACCCGCGCCATTCAAACCACCGAGGATGGGGCTACACACGGCCACACCACAGTCGCCAACCAGTCGCCACGGCAGCGCCGCAAACCACGGCCAAACTGCAGCTACCGCGCGCCACAGCCTGGCTCGGCCCGCCGAGAATCGCCGCCCCCGCCCAAATGCCGCCCCCACAGCCCCAGCCGACGACCCGCCACAATGGCCAAACCTTCGGCAAAACTGGCGCACCGTCGCCGCGCCAGCCCGGCCAGCGCGGCCGCCGCCACAGCCACACAAGCGGAGGCGTGCGGCGATGACGGCCGTGCAAACGCACCTCCGCCGCCCCATCGCCCTCCCACCGTTTCCCGATCGGCCCGCGGCCGTCGGGCCACCTCGCCCGCCAACATTCGCGCCCGTTTCTCACAAAATTGCCCGCCGCAAAACAAAAAACGAGCGCCGCCTGCGCAACATGGGCACCGGCCAACCGAGGGAGGCGCCGCCGCCCCTCGCCGCTTTAAGCGAGGGTGGCTAACCGCCATCCGCAACTACAGACGCACCGAATCTGCCTTCAAAAGCACACACACGACAGCCGACCTCTAACGTTTATACTCCGCAAGCCACCCAACGGTGTGTGGCGGAGGGCACTTCACGTGCCACTGTCATTTACCTCCCTTTGCTGTTCCAGTCGCGTATGGTTCGCGGGACGAACCGACAGTCTGCAAAAAAACGCCTCCGTGCGCGCTCGAATCTCTCTAACCACATCCATTCGTGATCTCCTCGGGAGGTATACGTAGGGGGTAAGAGCAATATATTCGATACCCCAATCCAGAAACGCAATATCTCGAAACCTGGCGAGCAAGCTACACCGCGATGCAGAGCGCCTCTATTGCAGAGTCTGCCGCTTGGGTTTGTTAAAACATCTCCGCAACGCTATCACGGTTACCAAATGACCCCCTGCGACGAAACGTTGGATCGTCTCCGTCGCCTCCGTCAACGCGACCTGGTACGGATCCCACACTGATGGGCAACACTCACGTATAGGTCGAACGAACGGGTGTTTTGTAAGCCACCTCCTCCTTTGTTGATGGACTACATTTGCTACGCATTCTCCCAATAAATCGCAACCTGGTACCCGCCTTACCAACAATTACTTTTTTTGTTTTTTTGTTTTGTTTTTTTTTATATGATGATCATCCCACTCCCAATCACTCCGCACGCATACTCCCAGATATTTTACAGACGTAACTGCTACCAGTGTTTGTCCCGCTATCATATAATCAATCATACAATAAAGGGTCCTTCTTTCTATATTATTCGCAATACATTACATTTGTCTATGTTAAGGGACAGTTGCCACTCCCTGCACCACGTGCCTATCCGCTGCAGATCGTCCTGCATTTTTCGCTGCAACTTCTCTGTATACTACAGCATCATCCGCGAAACGACGCATGCAACGTCCGACACTATCTACTAGGTCATTTATATACATTGTGTGTGAAGAGCAATGGGTCCCATAACACTCCCCTGTGGCACGCCAGAGGTTACTTTAACGTCTGTAGACGTCTCTCCATTGGTAACAACATGCTGTGTTCTGTTTGCTACAATCTCTTCAAGTCCAGCCACACAGTTGGTCCGACACTCTGCAGACTCTCACTTTGTCTATCAGGCGACAGTGCGGAACTGTATCGAACGCCCTCCTTCCGGATGTCAACCAAAATGGCATCTACCTGGGAGCCTGTATCTAATATTTTCTGGGTCCCATGAACAAATAAAGCGAGTTGGGTCTCACACGATCGCTGTTTCCGGAATCCATGTTGATTCCTACATAGTAGACACTGGGTTTCCAAAAAACGACATGCTACTCGAGCATAAAACATGTTCTCAACTTCTACAACCGATCGACGTCACACATATAGGGCCTATAGTTTTGCGCATCTGCTCGACGACCCTTCTTCAAGCCCGGGACTACCTGTGCTCTTTTCCAATCATTTGGAACCCTCCGTTCCTCTAGAGACTTGCGGTACACGGCTGTTAGGAGGTTCTGTCGCGTACTCTGTGTAGAATCGAATTGGTATCCCGTCAGGTCCCAGTGGACTTTCCTCTGTTGAGTGATTCCAGTTGCTTTTCTATTCCTCCTTGGACACTTATTTCGATGTCGGCCATTTTTTTTTTTTTTTTTTTTTTTTTTTTCGTTTGTGCGAGAAGGAACTGCAGTGCGGTCGTCCTCCGTGAAACAGCTTTGGAAACAGGTGTTTAGTATTTCACAGCTTTACGCGTGTCATCCTCTGTTTCAATGCCATCATCATCCCGGAGTGTCTGGATATGCCGTTTCGAGCCGCTTACTACTGATTCAACGTACGACCACAACGTCCTAGGATTTGATTTCCTGTCACGTCGGTACATGGAATTTTACTTTCGCATTCACCGGACGCTTCACGCATAGCCCTCCTTACGCTAACTTTGGACATCGTTTAGCGTCTGTTTGTCTGAGAGGTTTTGGCTGCGTTTCAACTTTGAGTGAAGCTCTCTTTGCTCTCGCTATATAGTTTCCTAAACTTTGGTTGTTGTTGTACCGCGGTGGGTTTTTCCCATCCCTCACAGTTTTACTCGGCACGTACCTGTCTAAGACGCATTTTACGATTGCCTTGCACTTTCTCCATAAACACTCAACATTGTCAGTGTCGGAGCAGACATTTGCGTTTTCATCTGTCTGGTAGTCTCAAATCTGCCTTCTATTACTCTTGCTAAACAGATAAACCTTCCTCCCTTTTTTTTTTTCTTTTTTTTTTTTTTTTTTTTTTTTTTTTGGAATATTCCTATTAACGTCCATATTCAAGCGATGCTGCAACGGCCTCTTGATCACTGGGTCCCTGTTCTGCACATACAGAGTCGACAAGTTCGGGGTCTGTTTGTCATCGGTAGGTCCACGATGTTATCTCCACGAGTCGGTTCTCTCTCTGTTTAATTGCTCGCGGTAGTTTTCGTTCGGATAGTGCACTCAGTATAATGTCACTCGATGCTCTGTCCCTACCACCCGTCCTGAACGTCTGGCACATTGAAATCTCCACCTAAGACTGTAACACGCTGAGGAAAGGAAAATGTATGTCCACATTTTCACTCACTTGTTCGGCCACTAATGCTGCTGAGTCGCGAGGTCGGTAAAAGGAGCCAATCATTAACCTAGCTCGGCTGTTGAGTGTACCCTCCACCCACAAATAGTTCACAGGAACCGTCCACCACTTCTACTTCACTACACAGGATAAACTACTACTGACAGCGACGAACCACTCCACCACCGGTTGCATGCACGCTATCCTTTCTAAAGCACCGTCTGTACCTATAACGATTGCAGCTTCGGTGCTTTCTATCAGCGCTTGACGTTCCGGTACTTTACCAACGCAGAGCTTCGACAGTTGACAATTACAATACCGATTGCCGCTTGGTCCCCGCATGTCCTGACCTTGCCCCGCGCCCGTTGAGGCTGTTGCCCTTTCCGTACTTGCCCAAGGGCCATCCAACCTAAACAGAACCGCCCAGCCCACGCCACACAACCCCTGCCACCCGTGTAGCCGCTTGTTGCGTATAGTGGACTCCACCTAAGACTATATATAACATGCCTTAGACATTCGCGGTGTACACCACCCTAAGGTGCGGTTGGGTTGGGTTAGGTTAGGTTAGGTGGACGTGGGTTAGGTTAAGGGTTAAAGTTAGGTTAAGCGTCAAAGTTAGGTTAAGCGTTCGGACGTGAGGCGTCAGGTGGCCGCACCTACCTTACGGCCGGACATCTTAGGTTAGAGGTTAGGTTAGGTTCAGGCGCCGAGAGGTCCGCGGTCAGGTTACGTTCACCTTCGGGCGCCACACGTAGGTTTTCAAAGGTGTGTCGGTCGGTCGTCGGCAAGCCGCAAAAACTACAGACGACGTCGACCAAACCGCCGCAAGACCGAGCAGGAGGCAGATATACCACACACACACACACACACACACACACACACACACACAAAATTAAACACCACCCACCGGCCAAAGGGCACCAAAAACCACAAACCCGAGCACCACGTCGACCAGAGGCAACCCGCCGCTCACGCGACATGGCTGGCAACTAAGGGGCAAACGGCAACGGCGCTTTCCGCACCGGGCCGGATGCACGTACGACAACACCGCTACCCGTACGCAGGCCTCCCATTGCACACAGCCGCTCTGTGTTTGAACATCATCAATGGCGCGCCCGCGGCTCGTCGCGGGTCGCAGCCATAACGCCGCCACTTTTGCACCAACACATTCACGCACCGCAAAACAGCTCGCCGACACAGCACAGCCGACAAACAAAAAAAAAAAAACAACCCGCGAGACGGGGGCGACAACGACAACAGCAAACAACTCGCACCAAGCGTCCAACAGGTAACAAACGGACAAGCACAGCCTCTGCTAACGGCCACGACGCCAGCGGCACACTGCTCCTTTCCCGCCACACTCGATTCACAACGCACGCACGCGACCCCGTCAACGACACGACACACGACGGGCTCCCTTCCCGCAACCTACACCTTTCCGCCACTACGCACAGCTCCACCCGACGCGCCCGTCGCAACGACACTACTGCACGCACTATCCCCACCCGCCTCCTCCTCTCCCCCCCTTCCCGTACACAACAAACACAGCCACAAACAACACTCACGACCCAAACATAATAACGACATGGCACGTGCATCGGCGCACACCCCAACCAGTCACCGTCGACAACCACACGCAAGGCACGAAACCGGCGTCCTTCCACGTTGCCATCAAAGCTGCACAAACAACCACAGGCCGGCCCGCCCGCCCCAATATTCTCCCACCCTCACCTCACGCCGCAACCACCAAACGCACATTCCCGCTCGCTACCACACACCTCTCGGCAGCCGCTTCGCAAAAACGTGACGTGACGTGACGTGACATCATCACATACAACATCACGGGGCTACGCACGCACACCGACCCACTTTCCTGCCCTTCGCCCTCTTCTTTCCGACGCCTGCCTTCGGCCGAGCACACGTACGTGGCACAACGCCCAACACAGTCACACACAGTCGACAGGCGCACGCCCAGGCACGCAACGACGCAGCGCAGCAAAGGCGCCCGCAACACATACCTCCTCTCTCTCTTCTCGCCGCCGACCGCCAGCCAAGCCAGCCAGCCAGCCAGCCAGCCAGCCAGCCAGCCAGCCAGCCAGCCACTCGCAATGTGCACTGCCAACCAGCCACACGTCCACCGCGCCGCCTCCGACCACCCGCCAGGGGGCGCTCACGTCCGCGACAACAGCGCGGCCCGCCGCCGGGCGGGCCCAGCCGAACCCAGCCCAGCCGGCGCGCGCTGCTCTGCCCTCGGCGCGCCACACATCCTGCTGCAGACCGGGCTCGTCTCTCTGTACGGCGTCTGCCCGCATCTCGTCTTCCTGCGCATCAACACAACGAGGCCGCGTGAGCAAACCCCCCCGTCACAACGCCACATCACACACTGCCTTGTCTACCGCCTAAATGCACTCACCAGCCATCCGCTTCGTCTTCGTCTTGTTTACTCGTTGTTGTTGCAGCGGCGCACACAGCCCCGGCCGGCCGCATCCGAGGGTGGCCCGCCGCCAGCGTCTCCTCCTCGGGCACAGGTGCGGTGCCGTGCCGTGGCCGCCCATCCATCCAACCGCACGCATTTGCTGGCCGCCTCTGCTGCAGAAGAAGACAAAAAAAAGAAACGTACAAACATACACGCACCCACAGCGTGGCCACACACGGACGGGACCGACAGGCTCCAAGGCGACCAAAGGATAAAAACAAAATAAAAAACAAAAAGACGCAAGGCAAGCAACAAGCAGGCTGTCGCCTCGCGCCTCTGTCCTTCCGCCCCCGCCCTTCTCTCCCACCACATGCCCACAAACAACCACCGCCACCGCCTCCCCCTCCCCGCACCTCCACATTCGCCCCCTCCATTTGTTCCTTTCCGGTTCTTCCTTTCTGTGTGTCTGCGTGCGTGCGCGGGCGGCGCCTCTCAACATCCGCCGGCGGCCGTCCGTCCCGTTTTCGCCGTACCACACACGCCACCGCCTCGCCTCGCCTCGCCTCCTCCCCGTCCACCACCCGCCGCCCCTGTCCGCCCCGCACAACACCATACACCGCTGCTTGTCCTGGCCGCTGCCACCAAAGGCGCCAGCCGCAAACCGCGCCAACGCCGCAGCGCGCGTGCGTCCTTCCTTCTTGCTTCCTTCTCCGTGCCGACGCGGCCTCTCTATTCCCGCACCCATTCGGCCGACGACACAGCCGTTGGGCTCCGCACTGCGCGTACCGGCGTTACGCACGCACACCCACCCCCCTCGCGAACGCACGACTCGTTGTCTTTGTTGTTTCTCCTCTTTCTTAACGTCTTTGTTTGTTGTTTGGTTTGTTTTTTTTTGTTTTTTTTTCGTTTCTTTTCCCCACCGCCACATGTGACACAATGCCTCCCTCCACCTTTCGTTCGTGGTTGCTTGCTTTGTTTCTCTTTCTCATTGGTACACGTCCGACGCGCTCCATTTCCACCACACCACGGCCATCAGCCTCCTCAACGGGCAGGCGCAGTGTGCCATTCTCCGGCGCACACAAGCACACCGCGCGGTACTGGCGCGGCTCGCTCTCCTCGCCCCCACGCCACGCCACGCCACGCCACCGGTGCGCAGCAGCACATATGATGTCTCGCAACACGACACGCGGTGCGCACACCCCGACCACGCGGCTCTAAAGGCATGGCACCGGCGACATGCGCCGCCCCAGCCACGCATCCGTCGTCTCACGTTGTTCACTGCCAGCCGCGTCTGAGGCTACAACCGCACCACCACAACAACGGTCCCCCTCCCGGCAACACATTTGTTGCACAAACAAACACAACCGCCGAGCGCAGCGCGAACCACCCACACGCGCCCTCCGCGTCTCCTTTCTCCTTTCGCCCCCTCCCATCTCCCGAATATGCCAGCAGCGCAGCGTTACGCGTGCCCCTCACCCGTCCACACTACCGCGAAACGAACACGCCTTCCGGGCCACATGCAAGGGCACGCCCACCACCAAATACTGCCGTATTCACGGACGCAGTTCGCAACACGCAACGCACTCTCCACCTACCTTCTTTCTCTCGTCCCTTCTCTTTAAAAACAAAACAAACACACAAACCAACCACGGCTAACACACTTTTTCGCGACACCTTTGACTGCGTTATCTTGACCGTGACGGCAGCTATCGACCATCCATTCCCCACTACACACACACACACACACACACACACACACACACACATCATTCGCTACACCGCACACGAAACGGCAAGGGCAAGGCACTCTCTCATAGATTCTTCCTCCGAGCCATATCGGGCGAACGTTGCATCCGGGAAGGCAATGCAATTCAGCCGTCACCACGGCCGACACTTGCAGCCGCGCCGTAAACGCATTTTCAGTGCGGCTGCAATGCACGGGAACGTTCCGTTGCTCCAGACAGCGCCTCTCCGTTTTTCCCCTGTTCCGTTTTCCGGTGATTGCTTCTCCTTCTTCTTTTTCTTCGTTTCGTTTTATTATTTTCGTTCCCCTCCTCCCCACCATTGTTTCCGTCCCCACAGTTTTTTTGCTCATTCCACACGTTCCGCCCAGACAAGACATGACATTCGACCGATCACAGTCAGCCTTTCGTCACCGTTCGCAGCGCCGACGGTGCCACAGTGAGACGGGTGTTCAGACCGACACGTTGCCATGATGCCGATAGACAGCTACTCAGAGCCGCCGGATCGGATCACATCACCGACAAACCGGCCATTTCACCGGGGGACACAGACAACCGCGTGTACGCCCACAACAACAAACAACGACCGTCGTCGTCTACCGTCACTGAACCGAACACACGTGCACCTTGAATGACGACACCGGCGTGCGTGCGTGCGTGCGCACAACAATCAATCATTCAATCAACTGCAGAAACGGCTATCAAAATCAAGGGCCAAATAAATAGGTACACCACCGTGCGTGTCGCCTACCCCACCCGCCCGTACAATTCTTGCGTCTTCTGAATGACTAGTAAAGACACGTCACCAACACACCTCCACGCCGTACAGCAAAGGGAATAGTAGACGGCAACACAACATTTCACCCTCGCCATCATGTATGTATGATGTGACAACAAACAAACCCGCAGACGGCCCTAACGGTGACATCCAACAATCGCGAGGGGTTTCAATTGCAGTCACGTGACTAACCGGGCAGACAGAGACAAAGACAGGAAAGGAATCAGCGACACAGACAACACCTCCTGTCTATGTGTCGACAAACAAACAAACAAACAAACAACCACGCCAAGACTCGTGCACGCATAACCACATTCGAGACCACGGCACACCACCACCACCACCACCACCACCACCACCCGCTGCTTCGCAACCAACCAAACCGGGTAGCTATGCGCCGCCTCACACAAACAAACAATTCCGCTCTTCCCGCAAAGGCAATTTGGTGGCCCTGAAAAGGGCCGTTTTGCCGCTCTCGCAACGGAGGGAGCTCCCTAGAAGCCTTAACCCCCTCACTTGGAGCTCGTGTACTTGGTCACCGCCTTCGTGCCCTCGCTCACGGCGTGCTTGGCCAGCTCGCCAGGCAGCAGGAGCCGCACAGCCGTCTGGATCTCGCGGGACGTGATGGTCGAGCGCTTGTTGTAGTGCGCCAGGCGAGACGCCTCGGCCGCAATGCGCTCGAAAATGTCGTTCACGAAGCTGTTCATGATGCTCATCGCCTTCGACGAGATGCCCGTGTCGGGGTGCACCTGCTTCAGCACCTTGTAGATGTAGATGGCATAGCTCTCCTTCCTCTTGCGCTTCTTCTTCTTGTCTCCCTTCGAAATGTTCTTCTGCGCCTTGCCAGCCTTCTTGGCGGCCTTCCCGCTAGTCTTGGGCGGCATCTCGAACGTACAACAGCAAGCAGCAAGCGCTCCGCTCTAGTCAGCGTCTCCCCACACAGTGGCGCCCGCCGCTACCGCAACACCGCACCTTTACCAGCTCGCCCTGTTGCGGCCGCCGACCAATGGGGCGCGCGCGCAACCGGCCGCCGCACCCGAGCCCATAAAGGGACCCCCACCCTAGTCCCGCCGCCACGCACTCCGCTGCTCGACTCGCTGCGGCTCGCACCGTTACGTTACGTGTTTCAACTAGCCAAACGCCATGTCCGGACGCGGAAAGGGAGGCAAAGTCAAGGGCAAGTCAAAGTCCCGCTCAAGCAGGGCTGGGCTCCAGTTCCCGGTCGGCAGAATCCACCGCCTCCTGCGCAAGGGAAACTACGCCGAGCGCGTCGGCGCCGGGGCGCCCGTCTACCTCGCCGCCGTCATGGAGTACCTCGCGGCTGAGGTGCTCGAGCTGGCCGGAAACGCGGCCCGCGACAACAAGAAGACGCGCATCATCCCGCGCCACCTGCAGCTCGCCATCCGCAACGACGAGGAGCTCAACAAGCTCTTGTCGGGCGTCACCATCGCACAGGGTGGTGTCCTGCCCAACATCCAGGCCGTCCTGCTGCCAAAGAAGACCGAGAAGAAGGCCTAAACAGAGAGCGCGGCGCTGCGCTTGCGTGCCCCCTGCACGCAAACGCGCCTTTGCCTTGCCGGCTCGGCTCACAACAATCGGCCCTTTTCAGGGCCACCACACAAACCTACGTCCAAAGCAAAGTTTCCGTCGTCCGTGCTCGCCGCACTTTACACAACACGTCCACATACATACATACATACATACATTGCACAGCCAGCGCCGGCGCACGTCCGCCATCTTGTCCACGGCCCGTGTGGCCGAACGCGCACACATTTTGTCGTTTCTCTCTTTGTGTCTTTTTTTTTTTTTTTTGTTTCTGCACCCCTCCGCGCACGCACAGAGTCGCGTTCCAAACGACAACGACATCAATACACCGATAATGTGATGATCATTGTTAAGCATTATAATGTTTTAATTAAAGGGGCGCGCGTGGCACACACAGCGCGTAAACGGTCCGACGACGACACGCCGGCCGCCGCGCGCTCCAAAACACACAGGCGCAGACAAAACCAAACAGCTGATCCGATCGATCGATCCGGCCCGCCCGCCTATGCCCACGCCACAAAAAAAAAAACAAACAAACAAACAACAAACCACGCACACACTGGACTCAGCCGCGCCCATCGCGTCAAACTCAAAAAACTAACGCACGCACAGCACAACAACAACAACAACAACAACAACAACAAAACAAACAACACAGACTCTTTCGCACTTTTCAATCTCCGAACAGTGTGGTGGCCCTGAAAAGGGCCGTTTTCGTCTCTCCCACCAAGCACGGGCACGGCACGGCCGCGGGAAGGCCACAACGCAGCACAGCGCACCGGCTGGCTGGCTGGCTGCCTGCCTGCCTAACCGCCGAAACCGTACAGGGTGCGCCCCTGCCTCTTCAGGGCGTACACCACGTCCATGGCCGTCACAGTCTTGCGCTTGGCGTGCTCAGTGTACGTCACCGCGTCGCGGATCACGTTCTCCAGGAACACCTTCAGCACTCCGCGGGTCTCCTCGTAGATCAGACCAGAGATGCGCTTCACGCCGCCCCTGCGAGCCAGGCGGCGGATGGCGGGCTTCGTGATGCCCTGGATGTTGTCGCGCAACACCTTGCGGTGCCGCTTGGCGCCACCCTTGCCCAGCCCCTTTCCTCCCTTGCCGCGGCCTGTCATTCTTCCTTCCTCCTCCTCAAAGCAAGCAAGCGAAAAAACACAAGCGCCAGCTCCTCACCCGGCGCTAGCGAGTCGGCTACGGTGCGAGCTCTCTGCCGCCGCCCCCCTATATAGACTCTGGCCCGCCCTCCCCCCACCACGCGCACCGAGGGCATATAAGCGCGGCGCGGGGCCGCGCGGGCCCGTTGTCAAGGCAGCACCGGACGCTTCGTGTACCGCACGCACCTCCACGCCGCTCTTCCGCTAACCGCTAACCGCTATGGCCCGCACAAAGCAAACGGCCCGCAAGTCCACCGGCGGAAAGGCGCCGCGCAAACAGCTCGCCACCAAGGCGGCGAGGAAGAGCGCGCCCGCCACCGGCGGCGTCAAGAAGCCCCACCGCTACAGGCCGGGCACCGTCGCCCTGCGGGAAATCAGGCGCTACCAGAAGAGCACAGAGCTGCTCATCCGCAAGCTGCCGTTCCAGCGCCTAGTGCGCGAGATCGCCCAGGACTTCAAGACCGACCTGCGCTTCCAGAGCTCCGCAGTCATGGCCCTGCAGGAGGCCAGCGAGGCCTACCTCGTCGGCCTCTTCGAAGACACCAACCTGTGCGCAATCCACGCCAAGCGCGTCACCATCATGCCCAAGGACATCCAGCTCGCGCGCCGCATCCGCGGCGAGCGCGCCTAGAAACCGCGCCGCGCACGCGCGCCCGCCCAACAAAAACGGCCCTTTTCAGGGCCACTAACATCTCTCCGTCGCGAGCAAAACTTTTGTCGGTCTTGCCGCCCCGCCTCTCTCCAGCCCCGCAAAACAACAACAACAACCAATTCCCCTCCCGTCCACAGCCGCTCTCGCCAACAATCGACGTCATCCCATCCCTCACGATACACACACAACAGCCGGACGACGTCACCACACACCACGGGTGGCTGGCCGCCGCCGTCTCCGAGGCGCGCGCACGCTGCGCTACGCTGCAACGTCAACGCCACCGCGCCTTCCCAATTCCCGCCGGCCACTTCCACGTCTCACGTCCCCCCCGCCGCTTTCAAAGAGAGAGAGACAACACACACAAAAGACACGACATCCGCAAAGCAAGCAAACACACAAACAAGAGTCTCCAGAAACACACATGAGCAACCAAACGTCGGCCGCCGCAAACAAACAACAACAAAAAAAACAAAAAAAAAAAAGAGAGACCAACAAACGGCCACAACCGCTCCGCTACCGCGCGCCGCCGCCTACCGCCACCGGCACCACAATCCAACCACCACGGCACGCAAACAGTACCCACAACGGTCACACACACAACCAACCACACCGGCGCATGCATGCACGACAATCAACGCCTTCCCGACGTCCTTTGATGGCCCTGAGAAGGGCCGTTTTGGGCCGCGCGACAGCCGCAGCCGTGCCATCGCGCGCCACTAAGACGACGCGCGGGAGGGGGGTGGGGGACGACGGCGTCAAGCGCCAACCCCTTTCCCTTGCCTTTCTTTAACTTTACTACTTTACTTCTTCTTCTTGGGCGACGCCTTCGCCTTAGACGGCGTCGTCGCCTTCTTCGGGCGCGGCGCCTTCGGCTTCTTCGTCGGAACCTTGGCGGCCTTCTTCGCCTTCGACGGCGACTTGGCCTTGGCCGGCTTGGCCGCAGCCGCCTTCTTCGCACCCGCGGGAGCCGCCGACGCCGCAGACGCCTTCTTGGCGGCGCCCGCCTTCCGACCGGTCGCCGCCTTCACGCCACCAGCCTTCTTTGCGCCGGCCGCGCGGCCGCCCTTCTTCTCCTTGCTGGCCGGAGCGGCGCGCTTCTTCTTCGCACCGCCGGCACGAGCCTTGCCGCCCTCGGCCGCCCCGCCGCCGGCGCCGGCAAGCTTGAAAGAGCCGGACGCGCCCTTCCCCTTCGTCTGCACCAGCTCGCCAGCCACGACGGCCGACTTGAGGTACTTCTTGATAAAGGGCGCCAGCTTCTCCGCGTCCAGCTTGTAGTGCGCGGCAATGTACTTCTTGATCGCCTGCAGCGACGAGCCGCCGCGCTCCTTCAGACTCTTGATGGCGGCCGTCACCATCTCAGAGGTGCGCGGGTGCGCAGGCTTGGCGCGCGGCTTCTTCGCAGACGCCGCAGACTTGGCCTTCTTCGTCGTGCCGGTGGCGGCGGGTGCCGCAGCAGTCTCGTTCGTAGCCGCCTGATCTGCCATTATTTCGACGGACGACGCGCGTACACACAACAACAGAACAGCGAGAGGAGCGCCAAGGCGGCAAGCACGGCAGAGAATAGCCGCCGCGCCGCCAGGCCCAGCCAGTGTCGCGGGCGGGCGCGGACGGCCGAGAGAGCGGCCGCCACTCTGCGCGCCGCCGCGCCGCGCCTCCCGCGCTTGCTACCGCCCAACGTCCGACAGCCTGTGCGGACCAGCCCCAAACCTGCGCCGCAACCACCCGCGCCATTCAAACCACCGAGGATGGGGCTACACACGGCCACACCACAGTCGCCAACCAGTCGCCACGGCAGCGCCGCAAACCACGGCCAAACTGCAGCTACCGCGCGCCACAGCCTGGCTCGGCCCGCCGAGAATCGCCGCCCCCGCCCAAATGCCGCCCCCACAGCCCCAGCCGACGACCCGCCACAATGGCCAAACCTTCGGCAAAACTGGCGCACCGTCGCCGCGCCAGCCCGGCCAGCGCGGCCGCCGCCACAGCCACACAAGCGGAGGCGTGCGGCGATGACGGCCGTGCAAACGCACCTCCGCCGCCCCATCGCCCTCCCACCGTTTCCCGATCGGCCCGCGGCCGTCGGGCCACCTCGCCCGCCAACATTCGCGCCCGTTTCTCACAAAATTGCCCGCCGCAAAACAAAAAACGAGCGCCGCCTGCGCAACATGGGCACCGGCCAACCGAGGGAGGCGCCGCCGCCCCTCGCCGCTTTAAGCGAGGGTGGCTAACCGCCATCCGCAACTACAGACGCACCGAATCTGCCTTCAAAAGCACACACACGACAGCCGACCTCTAACGTTTATACTCCGCAAGCCACCCAACGGTGTGTGGCGGAGGGCACTTCACGTGCCACTGTCATTTACCTCCCTTTGCTGTTCCAGTCGCGTATGGTTCGCGGGACGAACCGACAGTCTGCAAAAAAACGCCTCCGTGCGCGCTCGAATCTCTCTAACCACATCCATTCGTGATCTCCTCGGGAGGTATACGTAGGGGGTAAGAGCAATATATTCGATACCCCAATCCAGAAACGCAATATCTCGAAACCTGGCGAGCAAGCTACACCGCGATGCAGAGCGCCTCTATTGCAGAGTCTGCCGCTTGGGTTTGTTAAAACATCTCCGCAACGCTATCACGGTTACCAAATGACCCCCTGCGACGAAACGTTGGATCGTCTCCGTCGCCTCCGTCAACGCGACCTGGTACGGATCCCACACTGATGGGCAACACTCACGTATAGGTCGAACGAACGGGTGTTTTGTAAGCCACCTCCTCCTTTGTTGATGGACTACATTTGCTACGCATTCTCCCAATAAATCGCAACCTGGTACCCGCCTTACCAACAATTACTTTTTTTGTTTTTTTGTTTTGTTTTTTTTTATATGATGATCATCCCACTCCCAATCACTCCGCACGCATACTCCCAGATATTTTACAGACGTAACTGCTACCAGTGTTTGTCCCGCTATCATATAATCAATCATACAATAAAGGGTCCTTCTTTCTATATTATTCGCAATACATTACATTTGTCTATGTTAAGGGACAGTTGCCACTCCCTGCACCACGTGCCTATCCGCTGCAGATCGTCCTGCATTTTTCGCTGCAACTTCTCTGTATACTACAGCATCATCCGCGAAACGACGCATGCAACGTCCGACACTATCTACTAGGTCATTTATATACATTGTGTGTGAAGAGCAATGGGTCCCATAACACTCCCCTGTGGCACGCCAGAGGTTACTTTAACGTCTGTAGACGTCTCTCCATTGGTAACAACATGCTGTGTTCTGTTTGCTACAATCTCTTCAAGTCCAGCCACACAGTTGGTCCGACACTCTGCAGACTCTCACTTTGTCTATCAGGCGACAGTGCGGAACTGTATCGAACGCCCTCCTTCCGGATGTCAACCAAAATGGCATCTACCTGGGAGCCTGTATCTAATATTTTCTGGGTCCCATGAACAAATAAAGCGAGTTGGGTCTCACACGATCGCTGTTTCCGGAATCCATGTTGATTCCTACATAGTAGACACTGGGTTTCCAAAAAACGACATGCTACTCGAGCATAAAACATGTTCTCAACTTCTACAACCGATCGACGTCACACATATAGGGCCTATAGTTTTGCGCATCTGCTCGACGACCCTTCTTCAAGCCCGGGACTACCTGTGCTCTTTTCCAATCATTTGGAACCCTCCGTTCCTCTAGAGACTTGCGGTACACGGCTGTTAGGAGGTTCTGTCGCGTACTCTGTGTAGAATCGAATTGGTATCCCGTCAGGTCCCAGTGGACTTTCCTCTGTTGAGTGATTCCAGTTGCTTTTCTATTCCTCCTTGGACACTTATTTCGATGTCGGCCATTTTTTTTTTTTTTTTTTTTTTTTTTTTCGTTTGTGCGAGAAGGAACTGCAGTGCGGTCGTCCTCCGTGAAACAGCTTTGGAAACAGGTGTTTAGTATTTCACAGCTTTACGCGTGTCATCCTCTGTTTCAATGCCATCATCATCCCGGAGTGTCTGGATATGCCGTTTCGAGCCGCTTACTACTGATTCAACGTACGACCACAACGTCCTAGGATTTGATTTCCTGTCACGTCGGTACATGGAATTTTACTTTCGCATTCACCGGACGCTTCACGCATAGCCCTCCTTACGCTAACTTTGGACATCGTTTAGCGTCTGTTTGTCTGAGAGGTTTTGGCTGCGTTTCAACTTTGAGTGAAGCTCTCTTTGCTCTCGCTATATAGTTTCCTAAACTTTGGTTGTTGTTGTACCGCGGTGGGTTTTTCCCATCCCTCACAGTTTTACTCGGCACGTACCTGTCTAAGACGCATTTTACGATTGCCTTGCACTTTCTCCATAAACACTCAACATT
>NW_026045612.1:17500-19368 GCF_023898315.1 Schistocerca nitens | reverse complement strand
CGGGCCCGGTGCGAAGCGCGGTGGACATCTGCAGTGTGCTGGTCCGATTGAGGACTGTGTGCGTTGAGGATGCGCCGCCGCCCGGCACTCGGCGCCGCGACGCCGTCTGCTGCTCGGTCGCCCCCGCGGTTCTCGCAGGTGGTTTGTATCGCAGCTGTGCGGATGTGTTGGCGCGTGCGCTGTGCTGGGAGAGTTCGCTTTGGCACCCAAGTGGGGCTCTGCCCCTCTGTGGCGCTGGCGTTGGAGCTGCCCGGTCACTGTTTGTGGCCGCGTGTTGTCTCCCGCCGGCAACACCACGACAGCACGCTCCCGGGCCTCTGTCGGCAGCGGCAAGCTCAGTTGGGAGCACGGGTGGTCGCACTGAAAGCGTCTACTCGCCTATCTCCGGGCGATTGCGCCTCTCTCGAACCCGACCAAGTACTTAGGACGGCGCTGCGCGCCGCCGGGACCTGAGAGGGTTTCGAGGTGTATCGTGCAGGGGAGCCCAGCCTCCTCCTGTTTGCAGAATAATTGAGCGGACGCTTGCGTGTTCGCGCGGGCCCCCGGGACACACTCCCGGGCGGCCGGCTGCTCAGCTCTAGTTGACGCAGCTCCCTGGTTGATCCTGCCAGTAGTCATATGCTTGTCTCAAAGATTAAGCCATGCATGTCTCAGTACAAGCCGCATTAAGGTGAAACCGCGAATGGCTCATTAAATCAGTTATGGTTCCTTAGATCGTACCCACGTTACTTGGATAACTGTGGTAATTCTAGAGCTAATACATGCAAACAGAGTCCCGACCAGAGATGGAAGGGACGCTTTTATTAGATCAAAACCAATCGGTCGGCTCGTCCGGTCCGTTTGCCTTGGTGACTCTGAATAACTTTGGGCTGATCGCACGGTCTTCGTACCGGCGACGCATCTTTCAAATGTCTGCCTTATCAACTGTCGATGGTAGGTTCTGCGCCTACCATGGTTGTAACGGGTAACGGGGAATCAGGGTTCGATTCCGGAGAGGGAGCCTGAGAAACGGCTACCACATCCAAGGAAGGCAGCAGGCGCGCAAATTACCCACTCCCGGCACGGGGAGGTAGTGACGAAAAATAACGATACGGGACTCATCCGAGGCCCCGTAATCGGAATGAGTACACTTTAAATCCTTTAACGAGTATCTATTGGAGGGCAAGTCTGGTGCCAGCAGCCGCGGTAATTCCAGCTCCAATAGCGTATATTAAAGTTGTTGCGGTTAAAAAGCTCGTAGTTGGATTTGTGTCACGATGTTGGTTCACCGCCCGTCGGTGTTTAACTGGCATGTATCGTGGGACGTCCTGCCGGTGGGGCGAGCCGAAGGCGTGCGACCGCCTCGTGCGTGCTCGTGCGTCCCGAGGCGGACCCCGTTGAAATCCTACCAGGGTGCTCTTTATTGAGTGTCTCGGTGGGCCGGCACGTTTACTTTGAACAAATTAGAGTGCTTAAAGCAGGCAAGCCCGCCTGAATACTGTGTGCATGGAATAATGGAATAGGACCTCGGTTCTATTTTGTTGGTTTTCGGAACCCGAGGTAATGATTAATAGGGACAGGCGGGGGCATTCGTATTGCGACGTTAGAGGTGAAATTCTTGGATCGTCGCAAGACGAACAGAAGCGAAAGCATTTGCCAAGTATGTTTTCATTAATCAAGAACGAAAGTTAGAGGTTCGAAGGCGATCAGATACCGCCCTAGTTCTAACCATAAACGATGCCAGCCAGCGATCCGCCGCAGTTCCTCCGATGACTCGGCGGGCAGCCTCCGGGAAACCAAAGCTTTTGGGTTCCGGGGGAAGTATGGTTGCAAAGCTGAAACTTAAAGGAATTGACGGAAGGGCACCACCAGGAGTGGAGCCTGCGGCT
>NW_026045612.1:7500-10000 GCF_023898315.1 Schistocerca nitens | reverse complement strand
TCCTCTCGGCCACAGTACACCATCCACACTATGATAACCAGACCGGGACGTCGAACCAGAAAACTGAATATCCCACTCTTCCTACAACCACCATTGCTCAGATACGCCACCAACACCCACACATGTCCTACACAGGGGTGCACCCAACAGCACCACACTGCCGCATCTCACAGCACATAAACAATGGCAGGAATGAAAGACACAGGTGTGCCACTCCTTTGCCACAAACACAGAACGGGCGCGCCACCTGCCATGAGCCACAAGTGCAACTGACGTGACATATCTGATAGTGCCTCAGGCGTCCACTTACTACCATCACTATCAACGAACCTCGCCACCCCACCCCCCCCCCACACACACCATCCCTTAACCCAACTTCTGCCTTAACCTAACCCAACTTCTGCCTTAACCTAACCCAACTTCTGCCTTAACCTAACCCAACTTCTGCCTTAACCTAACCCAACTTCTGCCTTAACCTAACCCAACTTCTGCCTTAACCTAACCCAACTTCTGCCTTAACCTAACCCAACTTCTGCCTTAACCTAACCCAACTTCTGCCTTAACCTAACCCAAGTTGCGCCTTAACCTAACCCAAGTTGCGCCTTAACCTAACCCAAGTTGCGCCTTAACCTAACCCAAGTTGCGCCTTAACCTAACCCAAGTTGCGCCTTAACCTAACCCAAGTTGCGCCTTAACCTAACCCAAGTTGCGCCTTAACCTAACCCAAGTTGCGTCTTAACCTAACCCAAGTTGCGCCTTAACCTAACCCAACTTCTGCCTTAACCTAACCCAACTTCTGCCTTAACCTAACCCAACTTCTGCCTTAACCTAACCCAACTTCTGCCTTAACCTAACCCAAGTTGCGCCTTAACCTAACCCAAGTTGCGCCTTAACCTAACCCAAGTTGCGCCTTAACCTAACCCAAGTTGCGCCTTAACCTAACCCAAGTTGCGCCTTAACCTAACCCAAGTTGCGCCTTAACCTAACCCAAGTTGCGCCTTAACCTAACCCAAGTTGCGCCTTAACCTAACCCAAGTTGCGCCCTAACCTAACCCACGTTGCGCCCTAACCTAACCCACGTTGCGCCTTAACCTAACCCACGTTGCGCCCTAACCTAACCCACGTTGCGCCCTAACCTAACCTACGTTGCGCCCTAACCTAACCTACGTTGCGCCCTAACCTAACCTACGTTGCGCCCTAACCTAACCTACGTTGCGCCCTAACCTAACCTACGTTGCGCCCTAACCTAACCTACGTTGCGCCCTAACCTAACCTACGTTGGGCCCTAACCTAACCCACGTTGCGCCCTAACCTAACCCACGTTGCGCCCTAACCTAACCCACGTTGCGCCCAAACCTAACCCACGTTGCGCCCTAACCTAACCCACGTTGCGCCCTAACCTAACCTACGTTGCGCCCTAACCTAACCTACGTTGCGCCCTAACCTAACCTACGTTGCGCCCTAACCTAACCTACGTTGCGCCCTAACCTAACCTACGTTGCGCCCTAACCTAACCTACGTTGCGCCCTAACCTAACCTACGTTGCGCCCTAACCTAACCTACGTTGGGCCCTAACCTAACCCACGTTGCGCCCTAACCTAACCCACGTTGCGCCCTAACCTAACCCACGTTGCGCCCAAACCTAACCCACGTTGCGCCCTAACCTAACCCACGTTGCGCCCTAACCTAACCCACGTTGCGCCTTAACCTGCCCTGTAATTGTTAGTTATATGAATCTAGGAATTCGTGTAGCGTTGCCTAATTGCAACCATCTCAACATAGTTCACTTCGCGCACACTGTGGTGTTCTGCGTATTGATTCATTTTACGGTGCGTACCCTCACATCTTGCGAGTGTTGCTTACTTTCCACATGGTCCCGCTATCCACTGTATTGTGTACTGCAATAGGACGTATATCGCCCCCGCCCCCCCCCCCCCCTCCCCTCCTGTCACCTCTAGCTCGTCGGTCAGGAGTTCGCGTGTTGAATGCGCTTCGCAGCTGTGCAATGGCATTCGCATACGTACGCTGGCCACCTTCCACGTGTTCTTTCGTGCACACGTCGCAGCGTGTATGTATGCTGATGGAGTGCGTCGTGACACACAACATCCAGGCATGCAAGACTCGTAGAAGTCGCAAATGTAGATGGATGTCTACGTTTGCTGCCCAAGTTACGCAAATGAACTGGAAATCCGTTGTTGCGCGGTTTTTCGCGCTGGAGGTGAATCGTTGATATCGACGATCGGTACAGGTATTAACCGGTTGCTTCAGCGACACCCGTCATACCCACGAACGTGAGTGGGCATGTGGGTATGAAGCGATACGCGGCGGTGGCTGGGTGGGACCGTCCCCGGCCGGTGAGGGGGGGGCGCCCGGCGTGCTGGCCGCGCGCTGCGTGGGCGCACGCGCGGCAGCCGGCTGGTGGGGGCGCCCAGTGGCAGGCGCGCCGGCTGACGGAGGCGGCAGGCGGCGCATCTGCGTGCCGGCGCACCCAGCGCGCGGC
>NW_026045611.1:0-19757 GCF_023898315.1 Schistocerca nitens | reverse complement strand
TGAGACCGCACAGAGTCAATATTAATGAAAGTAAAGACTATGCACCGTCGGTCAACTGCCAAAGCATTGAAAACGAAGCAAAATTTTTAACTGCGTTGGTCACATTGTTACCATCAACGTGAGTAACGGCGGTACTCTTTTTTATCGCCTGTGATTCGGTATTGATGACTCAGAGGCTGTCGAATACGGCGATATTAACTTCTCTTTGTATTTCAATAAACATCTGAAACATGTGGACAACAATCTATGAAACCACGTAGACCTCGACCAGAATTTAATATTTTCTGTGATTTAACACCTAGCCTGGTTACTGAGCAGGTAAGGTGGACGGTACGACAGATATGACGTTTACACGGGACACAACATTCACAAGACGAAACTTTGGGCAACTGCTTTTCTCTAGTCATGCTTGCATATGAAACGTTAGTCCGAAGAAGCCTCTATTTTGCGAGCTTCATAACATTTACGCTCGTAGCCTCTGCAATGCAACTATCCTCGGTACAGCGAACTTTTCGGTGTTTCCCTAATATCGGGAGGAGACATTAACAAACGGTGGAAGGTACGGACTTGTTACGGACGCCAGTGAAAACATGGGGAGCAGGAGGAGGTTGCACATAAACGGATGTTCAAAAGTATCCACGTGCGTTAAAGCGTTGGAAGGTGCTGTATTGAGCGACCAAAGTTACGTTTACTGGTGCACGGTTGTGAACTAAGTGTAGATACAGGTTGCGCACTTATTTCTTTTACGGCTTTGTGGTACCCACTATTCAAACACGATAGAGAATGGACAGCATACTTGACAACAGGTTACAAAAAGAATAACTTTACATGTTTCCACATTGTCAAGAAGACGGGTACTGGCCTGTTTTTATACACGACCGGAATGTACAAGAGACCACAGCACCACTTCCGGAAAGAAGATCTCACAGCGATGTAAACATGTCGTCTACTCGGCTCGCGCGATCCTTTTGCACAATCACCAGACAGAGAGATTAATAATTATATTAGTTGGCAGCTGTAGCTAGCAGAGTTGAAACCAGTCGGAAAGATGTCCGCCGTTTACGTTTTCAAGGTGTATCAAGCGCATAGTAGAGCAAAAATGAGACACATTGAAATGGAAAAAAAAATTGTTTCTTCAGTACTTTAGTAATAAGAATGTGAGGCCAGGGTCACTAGATTACAGGCGTGGCGTGTTTGCCGGTGCAGGATCGTCCGTAATGAATGACTCGCGAGTGTCGATGATGCGACGTCTCCACAGAGAATCAGCAAGAGACGCCCTCCCCAGACCTGAATATGTGTAACACAACTGAAGCGAAGGGAACAGTCAATTCTGGGAAGCGCGCCATATTTATAACATTTTCCCTCGTTTGCCACTTGCCTCATTTAAGTGTAATACTTTGCCTAGCGTTTTACGTAAAAATATTTATGCTACTGTTACCAACAAAAAATATAGGAATACAGACTTTTGTATAAGAAAAGGGCTTCACATTTTTCTGTCGTCAGAGATGCCGCAAAAATCAGGTTTCCCAAAAAACAAATTCAATTTGTGCAGCGGCTATTCTACGGGGCAGTTGGTCGAATCATTTGCGTCCGGACGTGGGGGAGCAGCGTCGCAGACGTCGACACCTCGTCTGGCAGCCGAAGTAAAGGAGACGAATCTTTCTAAAGTAATTATGAACAGATACAAAAGTTTAGCTCGGCAAGAGCACGGACAGCGTCTGACGCAAGAATGCCGTCGCGAGCCACTCCGTTCCCCGTTGTAACGGAATTTTAGGCGCACAGCTGTTTTCGGAACAGTTTATTGTAAACACTGGGTCATTTGAATTGTCCGTTTATCTGATTCTGACGAATTACAGGGCGGTGAACTGGAAGGAACTGCGATTACGATGAGAAGTTGAAGGTTTTTCTTAGCTGTAGATTAATCGGAAGAACGTAACATTTCTTATCGTATCTTCTGTGGATTAGGGGAGACCACACTATGCTGATTCCGTCTATTCACCTATGCGATGAAATAAAAAAAATTAAACAGATTTACCCCTAGTTCGCAAATACCTTCATCGCCTCGCTAGTACGGACGACCTCCAGATTCAGCCGTTGACAAAAGTTTGCTACCGACGCTTCCTCCTTTCCCAAACAGAGCAGGGCACACAGCGAGAGGTGAATAGCGTACACAGAAATGAATGACTTCGTTATAATATACTGATATCAGCTGTCTTTTTTTTCCTTTCTGCTCTCACTATAAAGCTACGGCGCAAGAGTAACACTGTGTGACGTGGTGGTTGTACGTGCAGGAACGGTAAAGTATAATCTGCCGGAACCAAGAGGTGCTACCAGTTTCTTCTGACCAGAAGACAAAGTAGCTTCAAATGTTACCAATACTGACTAAACTGAAAGCAGCAAAATACTTCCTCCAGAACCACATCTTCACTGGCTCCAAAACTTTAATAGCAACTGGAAGTTTCGATGTTTACGTCGAGGCATCGGTCTGAAAGAAACAGAAGTGCCGTAGTATGCATTATTCATGCAAATCTCCTGAGTACAACAGACGCTTTGTTACGCAAAAGTCAGTGTGTCAATGACAAATTAAAACTTCTAGTAGTAGACAGTGGTTCTGGTACAGAAACTGTGTTTCCCGTAATTTGGTCACACTTTTCAAAGATTACGTACATGTATGACTGGCGCCAGTTTCTACTACAGTCTGCTAGTAAGGACCATTTAAACACGACGGAGAGTGCACAACGCGTTTTGTAGAAGCAGATATTAATGAGTAATTTATTCTGTGTCGTCATCAAGGGAACTCTGATATTGATTTGATACGTGGCCGGAATGTGTGAGATGTCGCAGAACTACTTTGCGGAGGAAGATGCAACTACAACGATAACACGGAGGAATCTTTTGGAACACTGAACGTATCATGTTGGTGAACAGAGGACAAGGTAGGGGCTGCATATGTGGGTTGTGACAATCTCTCGTAATAAACAGGACGGGAGTGTAGATGTTATAACGTCACTTTTGTGTATCATGGAACGCCATGTGTATGGAACATATGTAAATTTTCCACAGTATGACTACACATCTGCATATGCTGGGCTGACAGCGGTGAGTTCCCGCGCTTGACTACCATCACAAAGACACGTGAAACAAAAGTCGTTACAGTTTGCCCACTGACGGGTCACTGAGAAATGTTTGGACACTCTTTCAAAGGGGAGAATTTCAACCCAAATGACAACAGCACACGCTACGCGGCAAACATTTCCCAAAATCCTTGGGTTGGATGAAAGCAGGGATGTTGGCTGTGTCGGTCGTCATTTCTGAAACTCTACGAATGGCGAAAATTTTTGACACGGCAGAACGTTAATCTCTAACCCGCTATTATGAATTTACTATACAAACAGCGTTTTCTGGTACATCACGCTTCTTATCTCGAAATTGCTTCGTCATCTGTACTAGGTCAAGCACAAGTCGCAGGTTTTTATTCCGTATTAAAATAGGACATTACGGATGTCACTTCTTAAAGCATAATGCCACACATGAGACGCAGTCGTAAGGAAGTGGCCAGAAAACTATATGCTTCCCGCCAACGGATTCTGTGGAAGCGGCCAGCTATATGAGCCACAGTCCAACAAGAAAAGGAATTGGTCGCATTACTGTAAGTCTGCCATTTGTGAAAATAAGGAGGTGGCAGGACATTGTTTGAAACGTTTGCTGTCGTTCCACGTGGCCAAACGTAACAAGGATAGTTACCGCATTAACGTCGCGAATGTTTGCAAAAATAGGTTAACTGAATTAGTAGATGTGTCACACTAATACAAAAAGATCAGTTGTTGAAGTCAGTACTTGATTCCAGTTGCAGGTAATGTAACCGTCTAATGTATTTGGTTTCGAACCTCAACACGGCAAGGATAGATGAATGCTCCGTGTATATGTGTATCTGTACGGCCGAACACATGAAACCGTGGTGTGTGTGCACAGTTTCACATACGCCAACGGCGAGCATATAACGCAGTCAGGCACCGTAAACCAAAGTTGTGGCGGCCTCCGTTCTCGCGATGGGCGCTACCCAGCTACACGACAAAATAACACCGCTGACGCAAGATTTTTCCTTTTCTTTGCCTTTTCAGTGAATTACTTGTTGATTTGAATGTGGTCGTCGTCCTCTCGTGTGCAGTGTGTAAAGGCCCTCGAAGAATCCTTTTTCATCTGTTACCATTTAACGAATGCAATTTGTAGAAACAGAAGGCGAACGGCTAGGCACGTAAGCAGGAAGTAATACAGGCTCTCACACTGAGTTTTAATTTCACATCGATACAAAGCCGACGATGCTGTCCACTTTTTAATTACGTCATCATAAACGATGTCTGGCGAGAACATATTCGCTAATTCTACGTACCCGGCTAAGACTTGGCCTTGACTCTAGAGCAATTTTTCTATCCATTATACGTCATCAAAACCGTGGAGTGTAAATTCGTTCCAGCTCTTACCGCTTCGCATATTCCGCACAACGCGTGTCATCCACGTCAGCATAATAAAACAGCATCATTGAGTTATTTGGCTTGGATAGAAACGTTTTGACAGTGCTTTTTTTACGGTTTTCTTTACATGTTTACCGGGAGATTTTTTTCACTCAATCGCCTCCTTCTCGGGAGTGTAGGGTAAAATCAGCTGGAGGCAGCTGTGACAGGAGGCCATCCACGAATGTGCGGAATGCGAAACAGCACAGTCCAGATGCGTTACAGTGGTACAACTGGCCAGCGACTACGGCTGTGATTCACATGTGGGGAAGGACACACACCTACGCGAGTTCTTGCTGTGGGTAGACATGCGTCGTGTAGGGATTCACTCTCATTTCGACGATGAACACTTGCATCTGAATTTTTGTCCCGTTTTCGCTTATTTCACAAAACCGCCATTACTCGCGGGAGAGTTAAGACTGCCAACATTCCGCGGTGCTGGCAGCAACAATCGGTCTCTGACGCAGCGACAAAGCTCTGTCGGTTGCAGGAGACGGAAAATTAACAGAAAAATAAATCCAGCTTCTACATTACTACTATATGTATTTGTGACTAACGTCTAAATGTGCTGACAATCAGTACGGAGTAATTATGCAGATCTGATGCTGGTTTCGTGATTTTGTGTGTCGCGTGCTGGCTTTCCACTGACGTGACGCAATGTGGGCGGAAGACCGGGGTGGGAGTCATTCAGTGAAGTATGTGTAGCGTACGTTAAAAGTGAACAAATTAAGCAGTGCTGGTTTCGCCATCCTGCATCGTTATACAGGGGCCGGAGAAACGATTTGACCAAAAGTGTAGCGCGCAAAGACAGTGTGAAACATAGTGAGTACAACTCGGGGTCGCAAATTTGTATTTTCGGCGCTACAGGAACGTAATTGAAATCTGACATGTGGACGTCTTTACTCAAAATGAAAGACAATTCACAGAAAATGTAAGTGTAACCACAGTCTATGGACGAACCAGTCTCAGGAAGGTAACAAGGAAAACTCAAAGCATCACGTACACGTGTATAATACTTAGCCGACGTTCCACACAACACTTCTTTAGACAATCACATGTCCATGTTTTATATTTCAAGATGTCTTCAAAAGGGCAAAGTAAACGAAACGTGATCCACCACTTACTTAGCGTTTAGTATGTCGCAGCAAATGTTCAAACTGCCCACCGTTTTCATGCTGGCATAGCGCTGTAAATATTCAACAGCGATCTCTAGTTCCTATACTCGGATTGGTTTTTTTAATGCTGTCTTTCTGCCCTACACTTTGGGTCAGACTGTTTTCTCACACACTGTATATGTGAGACAAGACGAGGCAGAATGAGGGTCAACTTCTCAGGAGTCCATAGAAAGTGCTGGAAACGGCAAAATGACGGAATGCGTTGGTACTAGTAGATAACTTTAAAATTTATTAGAAAAAGTGCGATACGTTTAACCAAGGCGCTAGACTGTAAGATACGTTTCTTGGTCGCAAAAAGTCCTCGACTGAAGTAGTGAATCTACAAATGTCATCACAATAGCCTCCGTCACGTTACTGTGGAGCAACATATGAGCCCCTACAGCATCGGTATTCACGAAACGAGAGACAGTGCACCGGTGGTCAGTTCCCAAAGCACTGAAAATTAAACACGATTTTTAACTGTGTTGGTCCCATTGCTCCTATCGTCTTGTAAGTAAAGTATTTTTACAGCTTCTGTGACGTGGAAGTGATGACAGAGACCGATGAATACCGTCATATCAACTCCCCCCACACGTTAACCTATGGAACCAAGTAGCCCTCATTTCTTCTTCTGATCAGAGGCAAACCACATTCAATTTATTTACGTTTTTGACTGTACTCAAACGTGGTGAATTTTGCCTCTAGTCCTCCGTCAAGGTGTCTGACACCTGCTGCGATTTTCCATGTTTGTATTCGGCACTTAAGATGAACGGTACGACAGAGACGACGACTACACGGGAAACAGCAGTCAGGTGAGGAAAATTTCGGAAACCATTTTTCTCTAATGATGAGGTTGCATGTTAAACATTAATCGGCTTTGATAGGATGAACAAACGTCGATGTCCAGAGCTTCATAATTTTTACACGCATCTCTCTGCAATGGAGCTGCCCTTGACGAAGCGAACTTGTCATTTTGTGTAATATGAAGAGGAAACGTTAACAAGTAGTGGAGAGTACGGAATCCTGGCAGACGCCAGTGGAGTCGTGATATGGGGGAAGGTGAGGAGCAGACTGCACGTAAAGGGATGTCCAAAAGCCTCGTGCACGGCCACTGAAGCGTACGTAGCTGATTTATTAAACAATCAGGATTACGCTCGTTGCGGAAAGAAGCGCGAGATGGGCACTGCCGCAAACACATTTCACCGAAAAGCGTTTGGCGTTTACGCACGGCGGCAAAACTACTCAAAGACTGAGGACCCATTCAGACCGCTGTGCACAGAGTCAGGGGGTGTCTTGTCTCCGGCCACTGTTTGCCGTGGCCCTCGCCACTGAGCGAGAGGCTGGCTGTGGCTATTAGCACATTTCCAGGATCCATAGCGCAGTGTTTGCGTGATAAGACAGGACTGCTATTGGCAGATCGGTTTGCAAATACTGCCCTACGTACTATGTAGTAGCAGTCCTACTATTTGACGGTATATTGATAATTTTTACTTATCGACCGTCTGACAGCAACTGAGTAAAACACAATTTTAGTGCCATACGCGTTTCGCCTTTATTTTCTGCAAGACATCATCAGTGGCAGGTTGCGTGGACAATTTCTTACATATTACGCTCCTGTTGCATTTTCGGTGTTCTTCTTCTTACGAACGCGAATTTGCGGTTTTTTTCCCACATTCCACAGCACTATGAACTGAACGCTTGTTTCAGTGCAATGTTTTGGTTTCTGTTGCCGACTGTCAGACGGTCCATAAGTAAAAATTATCAATATACCGTAATATTACACGCAACTGAGGAAGACAGGACTACAAAAGTTGAAGATGTCTACTATTTGACGTTCACAGAAGCGGACTGGGTACCAGATACGCTTCCTAATGTAAGTATATTACGGAGAAATCGAAGATTCGAATACTAGAGAACGATTCTATCATCGCAAATGTCCCGCAGACGTGTTTGTCCCATATTGGGCAATGAATGACTTCGAGAGAGTATCTAGGAATACAAATCGCACAGATGTGTGGTACAGCTTTGCGACGCCGTCTGTTGAAACACGACGAATGGCACGTTTAACAAGAGGGTGTAAATAATGGCAACTTTTATTTTCGTGGTTTTTCAAAAAACATTGCGAAATTGTTTTAATATATACCAAGAATGTGAAACAGACTACGTTAGAATTTTGAAACCATAAGGAGTATAAGGTTTGCGCTTGTAGCCCGGTGACTTAAAAACGATCGGCCAGACATCCGCCATTTGCACGCTTTCAAAGAGGGTTAACACATACACTAGAAAAAAAAGTGTCGTACTAAACCTCTTCAGAAAATCATGCATCAGGGAAAACATGTCAAGCAGCCAGCCCTTACAACACAAGTAAGGCCTGAATAAATACATGTAAGCGACAGAGTTGCAAACGGTTACGTACACACCACTGAGATGTTTCTAGAGTGAACTAAAGCTAGAGACAAACAAAAAGTATGCTCTTGAAATTCCTTAACTTCCTAAAACGACAGAACTTTTCGAGTGCCAAATGTATTTTCTTAGCGTGGCCAATAACAGACCAAGCTGTGTCGGTTCCAGAATACATAATGTCATAGGCAGCTTTCCAGGTAAGCAAATTCGTCTCTGGTTTTACGGTGGTGAGTTTCCTGCTCTGTTAATGGTGCAATTTGCTTGCCCACGGCCAAAAACACGTGTGAAAACAGAGAGGGTATTACGAAACCTGAATATGCTTTGGACGATAATGCGATAAAACAGCAATAAATGTAAATATTCGCTGTAGTATTTTAGGTAAAATTAGTTGCGTTATTTATACTGAGGTAAAACCAAGGTATATCAGTTCCGTGGAAAGGCAGGCCGCAAGAGACGGGAACGTAGAGCAGATACTTGCACCGGCACCGCGGCTACAGCCTTTCCTTGAGGGGCTGCAGAGGATTCCCCGACTTGGTTGCGATTCGAGCATGGGGGGGGGGGGGGGAAGCAGCGTCGCAGACATCGACGCCTTCTTTGACAGCACGGCTGCAGCCGGCTGGTGCAGAGAGAGGCAATGGAGAGATTCGTCCGAATCTCGATTTCTTATTCAAATCTAACGCGCCAAACACGCCGAAAGCATTTGTATCCAGAATGCCGCTGCGACACACTCCGTTCGCAGTTGTAACGAAATTTTCGGCGCAGTACTGCTTTCGCGACATTTCAAAAAATTCACCTCTTTGTAAGTGTTCGTTTATGTACTGCTGAAGAAACGAAAACCTCTGAACTAATTACGATGATGAGTCTACGAAACATTTAGCTTTGGAAAGAGAACGATTATGGAAATTATTGTCGATTACATCAGTTCGTATCATTTCCTGGTGACGATTACGATAGATTGTTACTGTCCACGTCTGCATACGAGTTTTAGCCGCTATTTCACAGCAATAAATCATTGGCTCTCCATGTGAACAAATCGGTGCTCGGCACTCACATTATGTATGTGAATGCCAACAAGATAAGTAAGAAGGAAGAAGACGTTGAATCTTTATAGCTCGTCCATTACTATTGCGAAAATATTGAAATGCTTTCAAATGCGAACAGAGTGTGTAATATAGCACACAATAGTTTGCTGTAGGGAGGTGGAAGTGTTATGCAAGCATGACGCCACAAGTGATTACTGGAAGTCAGTGGTATTTTTCATTGAAGAATACGATGCGTAATTTCGATTGGACACAACGATAACTTTTGCGAGTTTATGTCTGAAGGGCCTAACTCTAAATGTGGGTTTATATAGATTAAATACAGTCATGTGGGTTCCATTGACGTTATTTATCCCTTAAAGGTTTACTCGCTTACAACTTCGATAAATGAAAAGTTTGACTGACGCTTGTGCACTTACTATCCCTTTTCCGTTTTTATTTTCTCCATAAAACCGCCATTATGCGCGCGAAAGTTAAAACTGCCGACATTGTGGAGCGCCAGCAGCAACAATCAGTCGCAGAGACAGCGACAATGCTGTGTGGGCCGCGGGAGACGCAGAATTAACGGAAAAATAAACTCAGCCTCTGTCTTTCTACGATCTGCACGCGCGATTAAAAATGCCCAACGTCATTACCGTGTCATTATGCGAATGCGACGCTGGTTTCACAATTTTGTGTAACCCGTGCTGGCGTTCGGGTTGCGTCCCTTTTGGTAGTCAGTGACGTGTTGAAAAAATGCAAACGTAAGCAGTGGCGGTTGGGCGGGGTTTTGACATTCTGCACCGTTACACATTATCGGACATGACATGACATGACAAGGGTGCTGACCGCAGTCTCAATTTTCGATAAAATTAAAGTGCTTAAAACCGTAAAATGATGGAATGCTGTGGTATTTTTTCTCGCTTCAAAATACAGTACGAAATCCGGCATCGGTGACCATGTTTCGGGAATCGATGAGATAGCGTTTACATGTCGGACCAGCAGCGGTAGTGGCAGATTCAGTTTATGAAAAGCACATTCGGTAGCCGTCTCTAGCACTGTTAAATAACGTTTTATATTTTGTTTGACACAATGAAAGTGATCATTAACATACAGTTTCTTTTTCGAAGCGGAAACACAGAGAAACAAAGATTTTATTTTTACGCCTAACATTTCTCCTTCGTTCGACATTTATAATTTTCTGCAACAAGATATCAGAATTTCCGTGTCCATTATTATATACAAGGTCCTTGATCGTTGAGTGACACAATGCCGCCCGTAAACATACTCTTTTCCACGCTGTTTATTCCTTTCCAACTTCTTATTCGGTATATCAAAGCTAAACACGGCAAGTCGCATGCTGCCAACTGACGGCCATCGACTACACTGCGTCCTCTGTAACTCCTTTCGCAGTTGACTTATTCTGCAACACGGGTCGCCATCAGAACGTGTCTTTCGATACCGCTGGTTGGGGTGCGATTCACGCACTTTCAAGAAATAAAAACAGAACATCTGTACATCGAAATCTCTTCTGGGCAACGAGGGAAGGCTGTAGCGTGTTTGTATGACAGAAAGTAAAATGTGATGACTGTGAGCGGACGAGACTGCAGCGATTCCAAATCCGCCGCCACACAGCCCCAGAGAATATCGTATAACGCAGTCAGGCGGTGTAGAATAAATTCTAGATGGTTTTCGTTCTCGAGCGAGGCGTTGGTCAGCGCTTTCAAATAAGTGGTAGCATATTAAAACATGAAATAAGTTTATATTTTCTATGTCCTATGAAAAAAATGGAAATAAATAAGGTTTTTTTTTCGTCACGTTCCAAAACTGACAGGAACATCTTTTCTTTTTTCGTGAGAGGAAAAAAATTGGTTTCAAAGTCAGGTGCAAGTATATTCCCTGCGAAGCGTACTTTTCAACTACTTAATATAATACGTGGCCTTAATTTCTCTTTAGTTCTTCAGTGACAGGGCACAATTCCTGGCATGGAGAACAAGGGACATAAGCAGTTAGGTGCGGCGCTGGAAGATACATCATCTGAATGGAGAAAGAGCTAAAGTAACAACCGGCGGCAGTCTTCAGAGAAAGCGGTCGCGAATCAGGTGTCGAGTGCGACGGACTACCTGGCGGATCTTGAAACGGAAAATCTGAACATCAACAGTAGCGGGAGGCAAAGGCCGGACAAGTTCTGATAGATAGGAAGAGCATCCAGCAATCTGTGGGCGGCGATATGGCACCGTGTGACAGATTAGAATCGGCGTAACTGGTCAGTGAGTGGGACAGGATACTGGAATGCGTCTGACAACTGGCGGCAGACGCAGCATTATGCTGTGCTCACAGTTTTGGACATTAGTTCGCTGGCTTGAGTAGGGAGAGACTCCAATGTTTCTCTTAACCAGCTACACGGATTGACATGTGTCTTTTTTGTGGAAGATCGGAATTTGCATATGAATTATAAAGATATGTTATGCGCCTAATACTACTAAAGATATACCCGGTAATAGTGGAGCAACTTTGAAATGTACAAGCAAAAATGCTTGACGTTTACTGAGTGTAGAATGAGGAAAGTCGGAAACAAACGAATAACCAGACAAAAATTGAATGTAAAATTGTTAATAATCATGCCGCTCGTAAAAAAGTATTATACAGAGCGTTTAAATTGACTACAGTGATACCGAGAAAATACACTGGTGTTCAAGGGTGAGAAACTATCGAAATGCTCGGTAAAGATAAATAAATGATTGGATGCAGCGAGACGCGTCGCGCGTGGTCTAGGGAGACAGGAGTGCGATGTGGCGCCTCAGCCGCTGTGGCCGCCATTAAGACTTCAGAACGACTCAGCTGACACTGCGGCCCTATGATGGCGGACATCTGTAGCCAAGTCTTAGTATTTTGTTCTTGTTTATCACGGTTGCTCAAAAAATTGAAACATTTATTCACACTATGCAGTATGTAATTCGGCTCACCCTGTTACTAAATGTTCAGTTTATAAAGAAAAATATAAATTACATGAAGGGCATTTCTGCTCTGGCTGGAGCAACTGTCTCCTCCACGATTGCATGATAGACGTAACACTTCTATCACGTGTGAGCATTTTCCTCATTCTTTACCTAAGGAAAATACGAGACTAGTAAAATTAATAGTCAACTTCGTCATGAATTACAGGCTCAGTTGTGCGTAGTTCGTAGGAACGTGGCAGGGACGATATCTTTAGTGAGTTTGTCTGTGGTGGACGCAACATAAAACCTGGGTTTCTGTAATTGCTGGTAACTCAATCGCATCACGAACATTATCGTTCAAAATTGTCATCGCATTAAATTAACAGAAACGTACTGTTTGACTGCCAGTTGCCGCTTTCGTTACTCCTTCCTGTTTTCATTCCTTTAACAGCATCCCAGTTACTCCGGAGAAACTCTGAATCTTAACTGCCATCATTCCGTGGCGCCAACAGCAACAATCGACCGCTGATGTACCGACAGAGCTCTGTGGTCTGCAGGAGACGCAGAATTAACGGAAAGATAAACTCGGCTTGTACATATTACGATCTGCGTTTGCGATTAATGTCTGAGTGTGCTTACAATCAGTACGGTGTCACCATGCAAATCTGATGGTGGTTTCGTGATTTTGTGGATCGCGTGCTGGCTTTCCAGTGACGTGGCGGAATGTGGGCGGTCAACCTGGCTGGGTGTCATTCAGTGAGATACGTGTAGCGTCTGTGAAAAGTGAATAATTTAAACGGTGGTGGCTGAGCGACGTTTGCCATCCAGGAATGTTATACAGGGTGCGGAAAAACAATTTGACCTTTAAGTGCAGGGCGGAAAGACAGTTCGAATCATAGGAATTTGAGTGCCGCAAGTAAGAGCCGCAAATGCGTAATTTCGGCACTACAGGAGTGTAATCTAAATCTGACATGGGGACCTCTTTATCCAAAATGAAAGGTAATTTATAGAAAATGTACGGGTGAACACAGTCTTTGGACTAACCAGTCTTCAGGATGAGAACAAGAAAACTTTAAAACATCGCATAAACGTTCATCATACTTAGGCGACGTACCACACAATGTTTCCTTAGAAATGAAGATAATCGCATGTACATATTTAATACTTGAAGATGTCTTAAAAAGGTCAAAGTAAATGAAAAATGAGTCACCACTTAATTAAGTAAGCATGTCGTAGCAAGTGACATAATAATAGTCGAACTCTCACGACACCATAGAAACTGCTGGAAACGACAAAATGACGGAATGCGTTGGTAGCGATATACAACTACAAAATTTAGTAGACGGCAAGTACGTGAAAGAAAGTGCGAAACGTTTAAGCAAGTAGTAAATGTATAAATGTGGTGAGAAAAGCGTCTGGCACATTATTATGGGGCAACATATTATGAGCCCCTACAGCATCGGTATTAATGGAACGAGAGAGACAATCCACCATTGGTCAGTTCCCTATGGACTGAAAATGAAACACAAATTTTAATGGCGTTGGTCGCATTGCTCCTATCATGGAGACGAATTAATTTTATAGTTTCTGTGATGTGGAAGTGATGACTCAGAGACAGATGAGTAGCGTGATATCAACTGCTCTCCGTATCTCGATATATACCTGCGACACAGTAACCCACGAGACCGAGTTGCCCTGATTTGTTCTCCTGGAAGAGGCGAACTATATTCTATTTACGGTTTTCACTGTACTGAAATGTCGTGAAATTTGCCTCAGGTCCTCCATGTAGGTATCTGACACCTGCAGCAAGTTTCCATGTTTGTACTGAGCAGTCCGGATGATGAACGGTACGACAGAGACGACGACTACACGGAAAACAACATTCAGGGGAGGAAAATTTCGGAAACAGTTTTAATCATGTGGTTACACGTTAAACAGTAATCGACTTTGCTAGAGTGAGCAAACGTCGATGTCCCGGGATTCATAATTATTACACGCGTGGTCTCTGCAATGCAGATGTCCTTCACGAAGAAGACTTATCAGTCTTTACGTAATACGCGGTGGAGACATTAACAAGTAGTGGAGAGTACGGCTTCCTGGCAGACGCCAGTGGAGTCGTGATGTGGTGGAGGGTGGAGATTGGAAGTGGAGCAACGTTCAAAAGTCACGTGCTCGGCCATTGAAGCATTCGTAGGTGGTTTCTTGAGCGATCAGGATTACGCTCGTTGTGGAAAGAAGTCCGAGATGGACACTGTTGCAAACACGTTTCACCAAAAAGCTTTAGGCGTTTAGGCACGGCGACAAAACTTGTCAAAGACTACAAACCCATCCACACGGCTGTGCACAGAGTCAGGGGGTGTCTTGTCTCCGGCCACTGTCTGCCGTGGCCCTCGCCACTAAGCGAGAGGCTGGCTGTGGTCATAAGCACATTTACAGGATCGCAAGACCGCTACGGTCGCAGGTTCGAATCCTGCTTCGGGCATGGATGTTTGTGATGTCCTTAGGTTAGTTAGGTTTAAGTAGTTCTAAGTTCTAGGGGACTAATGACCTCAGCAGTTGAGTCCCATAGTGCTCAGAGCCATTTGAACCATTTTTTTTCCAGGATCCATATCGCAGAGGTTGCGTGATAAGACGGAACTGCTATTGGCAGATCCGTTTGCAGAGACTGCTCTATGTAATAAATAGTAGCTGTCCCACTATTTGACGATCACAGAAACGGACTGGGTACCAGATACGCTCCCGTACGCAAGTATGTTACTGAGAAATCGGAGATTCGAATAGTAGAGAACAATTGTATCATCGCAAATGTCGTGGCAGTTGTGTTTGTCCCATATTGGGCAATCGCTTCGAGAGAGTGTGTACATATACAAATCGCGCCGATCTGTGGTACAGCTTTGCGATGTCGACTGTTGAACCACGGCGAATGGTACGTTTAAGAAGAGGAAATAAAAATGACAACATTTGTATTCGTGGTCATTCAAATAAATCGCCGGATTGTTTTAATATATACCAAGAATGTGGAACCGACTGCGGTAGAATTTCGAGATATGAAGACGCTGCAGGAATAAAATCAGCATGTTGGCAACAGACGTCACGTAATCCGTTTGTCGAGGCGAACACAAAGCCGTGAGGAGTACGTTTTGCGCTTGTAGCCCGTGAGTTAGACACGGTCGGACAGATATCCGCCGATTACACGCTTTCCAAATGTGTAGTAAAAGAAAAGTTGTATTAAATGGAAAAATCGTCTGTCCAGAAATGCATGTCTCTTTTTAGAGTAGTTGCCGTGTTATTCTAGCGAGAAGCAAAAAGGCCGGGCTCGCCCGATTTCAGGGCTAGCATATGTGGCAGTGGGCAGCCGTAATGAATGAGACGCGAGTGTGGATGTTATGACGTCACTGTGGTGTACGAGCAAGTAACGCCTGCCGTGGCCTTTAGTTTTTAAGTACTGTCGCATAGTGACTGCAGAGCTACGCAGGATAATAACAACAACTCATTCTCTATCCATTATCATCACGACAATTGTAACACACTTTTAGTGTGTGGCCGAATATGTAAAGGGCCACAGCACCACGTCGCAATGGAAGGTGCCAAATTAAGCAAAACATGTCAAGCAGTCAGCTCCTAAAACACAAGTTTAGGCCAGATTAATTATACGTAAGCGACAGAGTTGCAGACGGTAACATAAACACCTCTGGGATGATTTTAGAGTTTATTGAAGCTAGAGACAAGCAAAATGTATGCCCTTGAAATTCCTTAACTTCCTAAAACGACGGTCTTTTTCGAGTGCTACATGTCTTCTCTTAGTGTGTCCTACAACAGGCCAAGCTGTGTCGGCTCTATAATAGATGCAAACCTTCACAAGTTGCTTTCTCGGTAAGCAAATTTGTCTCCGACGCTGGTTTGACGACGGAGAGTTTCCTGCACTGCTAATGGCGCGTTTGATTGCCGGCGGCCACAAACACAAGTGAAAACAGTGAGGGTATTAGGAAACCTGAATATGCTTTGGACGATAATGCGAGAAAACAGTTAGTAATAAATGTAAATATTCGCCGTAGTGTTTTGGCAACATTATTTACGTTATTTATATTCAGGTAAAACCAAGGAACATCTGTTCCGTGAGAAGACAGGCCGCAGAGACGAGAATGTACAGCAGTAACTTTTACCGACACGGCGGCTGCTGGGAAGCTGCAGAGGCTCTCCTAGACTTGATAACTTTTAACCCGTGGTGGAAGCAGCGTCGCAGACATCGACACCTTGTTTGCCAGCACCGCTGTAGTCGGCTGGTCCACAAAGAGGCGACGGAGAGATTCGCCCGAACCTCGGTTTGTTATTCGTGGCTAATCCGGCGAAGAACGCCGAAAGCGAGTGTCAGGGCAATGTCACTGCGATACACTCCGTTCCCATTTGTAACGAAAGTTTCGGCACGGTTCCAAGTCTCTGTAATTGTTCATTTACGTACTGCTGAAGAAACGAAAGCCTCTGAACTAATTATGATGATGAGTTTATGAAACATTCAGCTTTGCGAAGAGAACGGCTATGGAAATTAGTCTCGCTTATGTAAGTTAATATCATTTTCTAGCGACCAGTATCATATAGGTAGTTTCTGTTGGAACGAACGGCGACTTTTGCGATTCGGCTTCTACCTCTGCATACGAGTTTCAGCCGCTGTTGCAGAGCGATAAAACATTATCAATCCTTGTTAACAAACCGGTGCTCGAAGCTCACATAACGTTTGTGAATGACGACATGATAATTAAGCAGTAACAAGACGATAAATCTTTGTAGCTCGTCAATTACTATTGCGAAAATATTGAAATGCTTTTATGTGCGGACAGTGTTTAATATAGCAGACAATCGTTTGCTATAGGGAGGTGGAAGTGTCACGCAAGCATGACGCCACAAGTACCATTTTTCATTGAAGAATACGATGCGTAATTTCGATTGGACAGAACGATAACTTTTGCGAGTTTGTGTGTGGAAGGCCTAACTCTAAATGAGGGTTTATATGGGCTACGTGCAGTTATGTGTGCCCCACCATCGTTGTTTATCGTGTAAAGGTTTATTTTTAACGCCGAAAAATGTAAAGTTTGAGTGGTGGTTGTGCATATACTATCATTTTTTTCCGGTTTCATTTGCTCCTTACAACCGCCATTGTTCGCGATCAAGTTATAAACTGCCGACATTTTGGAGCGCCAGCACCAACAATAGGTCACTGTGGCAGCGACAAAGCTCTGTGGGCTGCAGCAGGCGCAGAATTAACGGAAAAATTAAATTCAGCGTCTGTCTTGCTACGATCTGCAACCGCGATTAAAAGTGTCCAACGCCAGTACCGTGTCAGTATGCGAATGCGACGCTGGTTTTACGATTTTGTGTAACCCGTGCTGGCGTTCGAGTGGCGCCCCTTTTGGTAGTCGGTCAGCGACGTGTGTGAGAAAACGCAAACGTAAGCAGTGGCGGTTGGGTAGGGGTTTCGCCGTCCTGCACCGTTACACATTATCAGACATGACACGACAAGGGTGCTGACCGCAGTCTCAATTCTTCGATAAAATGAATGTGCTTAAAACGGTAAATCGATGGAATGTTGTGGTGGTGTTTTTTTCCTTCGAAATACAGCAAGAAATCCGGCATCGGTGATCAGGTTTCGGGAGTCGATATGATAGCGTTTACATGACGAACCAGAAGCGGTAGCGACAGATCGGTTTATGGAAAGCACATTCATTAGCCGTGTGTAGAACTGTTAAATAACGTTTATATTTTGTTTGACAGAATGAAAGCGATTATTAACATACCGTTACTTTCTCGAAACGGAAACACAAGAGATTCAAAAATTTTATTTTTACGCTAAACTTTCTCCTCCGTTCGACATTTATAATTTACTATATAAAGGTACGAGAATTTCAGTGTCCATATTATACACAATGGAGCCCGTATACATCTTTTTCGCGCTGTGTATTCCGTTTCACCGGCATATTCCCTATATCAAAGCTTAACACGGGAAGTCGCATGCTGCCATCTGTCGGCCATCGACGACACTGCGTCCTCTGTAACTCCTTTCGCAGTTACCGTCTTCTGCAACACGGGGCGCCATCACAGCGTGTACCGCTGATTCGGGTGCGAATCACGCACTTCCAAGAAATAAAAACAGAACATCCGTACATCGAAATCTCTTGTAGTGGGCAACGAGGGAGGGCTGTAGCCTATATGTATGATGGAAGATAAAATGAGATAACTGCGAGCGGACAAGACCGCCACACCAGAGAAACAGGCGGCTGCGGTTCCAAATCCGCCTCCACACAGCACCAGAGAATATCGTATAACGCAGTCAGGAGCCGTAGAATAAATTTGAGACTGTTATCGTTCTCGAGCGAAGCGTTGCTAAGCGCTTTCAAATAAGCAGTAGCATATTAAAACATAAAATAAGTTTATATTTCCTATTTCTTTTGCAAATAATGGAAATAAATACTGTTTTTTTCGTCACATTCCAACACTCCCCGGAACATCTTTTCTTTTTTCCTGAGAGGAAAAAAATTGATTTCAATGTCAGGTGCAAGTATATTGCCTACGAAGTGTACTTTTCAACTACTCAAAATAATACGTGGCATTAATTTTTCTTTAGTTCTTCAGTAAAAGGTCACAATTCGTAGCATGGAGTAACAAGAGGCATAAGCAGTTAGGTGCGACACTGGAAGATACATCATCTGAATGGAGAAAGAGCCAAATTAACAACCGGCGGCAGTCTTCAGAGAAAGCGGTCGCGGACCGCGTGTTACGAGCGATCGACTGTCTGGCGAATCTTGAAACGGAAAATCTGAACTACATCGACAGCAGCGGGAGGCAAAGAGCGGAAAAGTTGTGTTACGTAGGAGGACTATCCAGGAATCTGTGGGCGGCGATATGGCACCGGGTGGACAGATTAAAATCGGCGTAACTGGTCAGTGAGTGGGACACGTTACTGGAATGCATCTTACAACTGGCAGCAGACGCGAAATGACGTCTGCCTTTTTCATAGATCAAGTTTTGCACGCAAATCGTACAGACGTGTTAAGCACCTAACACTACTAGAGATGTACCTTGTAAAGGCGGGCCAAGTTTCAGAGGTGCACGCAACTTGTTTGACGCTGGGTTTAGATTGAGGAAATACAGTAACTAACGAACAAGTGCCCGACAAAATTGAATGTAAAATTGTTAATAATCGTGCCGCTCGTAAAAAAGTATTATACAGAGCGTTTAAATTGATTGTATTGATACCGAGAAAATATAGTGGAGTTCAAAGGTGAGTAAATATGGAAATGCTCGATAAAGGGAAATAAGTGATAAGATATAGTAACACACGTCGCGCGTTGTCTTGGAGACAGGGGTGCCTTGTGACGTCACCCCACGCTGTGGGCTGCTGCTGCATCTGTAGACGAGCCTCAGCAGCCGTGGCCACCATTAAGATTTCACGAATGACTCAGCTGCCACTGCAGCTCGGTGATGGCAGATATCTGTAGGCGAGTCTCAGTATTTTGTGCCCGTTGTTCTTTGTTGGAAAATCGCAGCATTCATTCACACTATGCAGTACTTAACTCGGTTCGCCCTTTTACTAAATATGCAGTTTATACAGTAAAGTACGAATTACATGCAAAGGTAATTGTAAAATCATACCTCTGTCGGAGAAAGAAATGCTCTGGATAGAGGAATTGTTTCCAGGATGATTGAGAGCATTTTGCTAATTCCTTACCTAAAAAAAAT
>NW_026045610.1:15000-20062 GCF_023898315.1 Schistocerca nitens | reverse complement strand
CGCGAATCTGGCAACACTACATCCACCATGTCGAGCGCACCACAAACAATAACGCCATCTAGGCCTCCTGCAACGGCGATACCGCCATCTATGAGACGCCAAGCTGAATACGACATCGATGGGCGCACAGTACACATTGTCCGACGCCACCCACAAAGACGGCATCCTCTGTCCACCCCAGGAGCCCCGACGCCAGTGCCTGCGCCGCAGAAAGTGGTCGACCGACAATCACTCCACCCGCACCCGTACGTGCTCCACCCCAACAGCCCAACTCACAACTCCAGCGGATGAACGGCGGACTCTTCTCGCAGTCGTAAGTTGCAATCCACCCCTATATCGTCCGTTTCATGAAGAGTTTAATCCAAGATGCGAAATTCCCGCTGTCCCTACACATGCTCCAAGTCTGTGCGCGATTGCGTTGCTCAGTACGGATTCCGATGCCGAGCGATCAGCTAGAAAGCGCCCCAACCATGTCGATCCCCATGGGCGTTGCACTCGCAGTCGCAAAGACTCTGGGCAATGGCTAAAAGCGCTCCGCAATATATTACTCAGACGGGTAATGACGGTCCGAGCGCTCAGCGTCAGGAGAGCGTTCCTGAGCCCTGACCCACAGGCAGGGTGTAGCGTATCCCACCCGCAGACATGTGACGTTGTCACACGACCAGTTGTCACTAATCGACTGATTGCCGATAATCATATGCCATACACCGGGGAAAGCTGCCGCGAGGGGTAGCTACGTAGTGCAGTCGCACCTCTACTACTGTACAGAGATAGAACACCGCGTGACCGCAACCAGATTAAACTGATACATGGCGCTGATTACTAATAGATGCAGAGCCATCGGAATATAGATGGCATACGACATACAACAGTCCCTATACATGCTGACAGTCTGTGCACACATGCGAACTACACGTCACCCAGACACTCTATCACACACTACTCTCTGCCTGTAACAGACACAGACAAAATATCTAAGCACCAGCATGGAACAACATCCAGTGCATCCTCTCCGCCACATTACACAATTCACACTATGATAACAAAACCAGGAGGTCCACCCCAAAAACAGAATATCTCACTCTTCCAACAACCATCATTACTCAGATAAGCCACAAACACCCACACATGTCCTACACAGGGGTGCAACCAACACCACCACACTGCCTTGTCTCACAGCATATAGGCAATGGCAGGAATGAAAGACACAGGTCTGCCACTCCCTTGCCACACCCACGGAACCGGCGCACCACCTCCCCTGAGCCAAAGGTGCATCCTGACGTGACACATCTCAGGGTGCCTCAGGCGTCCACTTACCATCATCACTATGAACGAACCTCGTCCCCTCCCCCCTCATACACCATCCCTTAACCTAACCTATGTTGCACCTTAACCTAACCTATGTTGCACCTTAACCTAACCTATGTTGCACCTTAACCTAACCTATGTTGCACCTTAACCTAACCTATGTTGCGCCTTAACCTAACCTATGTTGCGCCTTAACCTAACCTATGTTGCGCCTTAACCTAACCTATGTTGCGCCTTAACCTAACCTATGTTGCGCCTTAACCTAACCTATGTTGCGCCATAACCTAACCTATGTTGCGCCATAACCTAACCTATGTTGCGCCTTAACCTAACCTATGTTGCGCCTTAACCTAACCTATGTTGCGCCTTAACCTAACCTATGTTGCGCCTTAACCTAACCTATGTTGCGCCTTAACCTAACCTATGTTGCGCCTTAACCTAACCTATGTTGCGCCTTAACCTAACCTATGTTGCGCCTTAACCTAACCCAAGTTGCGCCCTAACCTAACCCAAGTTGCGCCCTAACCTAACCCAAGTTGCGCCCTAACCTAACCCAAGTTGCGCCCTAACCTAACCCAAGTTGCGCCCTAACCTAACCCAAGTTGCGCCCTAACCTAACCCAAGTTGCGCCCTAACCTAACCCAAGTTGCGCCCTAACCTAACCCAAGTTGCGCCTTAACCTAACCCAAGTTGCGCCTTAACCTAACCCAAGTTGCGCCTTAACCTAACCCAAGTTGCGCCTTAACCTAACCCAAGTTGCGCCTTAACCTAACCCAAGTTGCGCCTTAACCTAACCCAAGTTGCGCCTTAACCTAACCCAAGTTGCGCCTTAACCTAACCCAAGTTGCGCCCTAACCTAACCCAAGTTGCGCCCTAACCTAACCCAAGTTGCGCCCTAACCTAACCCAAGTTGCGCCCTAACCTAACCCAAGTTGCGCCCTAACCTAACCCAAGTTGCGCCCTAACCTAACCCAAGTTGCGCCCTAACCTAACCCAAGTTGCGCCCTAACCTAACCCAAGTTGCGCCCTAACCTAACCCAAGTTGCGCCTTAACCTAACCCAAGTTGCGCCTTAACCTAACCCAAGTTGCGCCTTAACCTAACCCAAGTTGCGCCTTAACCTAACCCAAGTTGCGCCTTAACCTAACCCAAGTTGCGCCTTAACCTAACCCACGTTGCGCCCTAACCTAACCTACGTTGCGCCCTAACCTAACCTACGTTGCGCCCTAACCTAACCTACGTTGCGCCCTAACCTGCCCTGTAATTGTTAGTTATATGACTCTAGGAATTCGTGTAGCGTTGCCTAATTGCAACCATCTCAACATAGTTCACTTCGCGCACACTGTGGTGTTCTGCGTATTGATTCATTTTACGGTGCGTACCCTCACATCTTGCGAGTGTTGCTTACTTTCCACATGGTCCCGCTATCCACTGTATTGTGTACTGCAATAGGACGTATATCGCCCCCGCCCCCCCCTCCCCTCCTGTCACCTCTAGCTCGTCGGTCAGGAGTTCGCGTGTTGAATGCGCTTCGCAGCTGTGCAATGGCATTCGTATACGTACGCTGGCCACCTTCCACGTGTTCTTTCGTGCACACGTCGCAGCGTGTATGTATGCTGATGGAGTGCGTCGTGACACACAACATCCAGGCATGCAAGACTCGTAGAAGTCGCAAATGTAGATGGATGTCTACGTTTGCTGCCCAAGTTACGCAAATGAACTGGAAATCCGTTGTTGCGCGGTTGTTCGCGCTGGAGGTGAATCGTTGATATCGACGATCGGTACAGGTATTAACCGGTTGCTTCAGCGACACCCGTCATACCCACGAACGTGAGTGGGCATGTGGGTATGAAGCGATACGCGGCGGTGGCTGGGTGGGACCGTCCCCGGCCGGTGAGGGGGGGGCGCCCGGCGTGCTGGCCGCGCGCTGCGTGGGCGCACGCGCGGCAGCCGGCTGGTGGGGGCGCCCAGTGGCAGGCGCGCCGGCTGACGGACGCGGCAGGCGGCGCATCTGCGTGCCGGCGCACCCAGCGCGCGGCGCCGTGCGGCCAAAGTGGGTCCTCCCGGGCCCGGTGCGAAGCGCGGTGGACATCTGCAGTGTGCTGGTCCGATTGAGGACTGTGTGCGTTGAGGATGCGCCGCCGCCCGGCACTCGGCGCCGCGACGCCGTCTGCTGCTCGGTCGCCCCCGCGGTTCTCGCAGGTGGTTTGTATCGCAGCTGTGCGGATGTGTTGGCGCGTGCGCTGTGCTGGGAGAGTTCGCTTTGGCACCCAAGTGGGGCTCTGCCCCTCTGTGGCGCTGGCGTTGGAGCTGCCCGGTCACTGTTTGTGGCCGCGTGTTGTCTCCCGCCGGCAACACCACGACAGCACGCTCCCGGGCCTCTGTCGGCAGCGGCAAGCTCAGTTGGGGGCACGGGTGGTCGCACTGAAAGCGTCTACTCGCCTATCTCCGGGCGATTGCGCCTCTCTCGAACCCGACCAAGTACTTAGGACGGCGCTGCGCGCCGCCGGGACCTGAGAGGGTTTCGAGGTGTATCGTGCAGGGGAGCCCAGCCTCCTCCTGTTTGCAGAATAATTGAGCGGACGCTTGCGTGTTCGCGCGGGCCCCCGGGACACACTCCCGGGCGGCCGGCTGCTCAGCTCTAGTTGACGCAGCTCCCTGGTTGATCCTGCCAGTAGTCATATGCTTGTCTCAAAGATTAAGCCATGCATGTCTCAGTACAAGCCGCATTAAGGTGAAACCGCGAATGGCTCATTAAATCAGTTATGGTTCCTTAGATCGTACCCACGTTACTTGGATAACTGTGGTAATTCTAGAGCTAATACATGCAAACAGAGTCCCGACCAGAGATGGAAGGGACGCTTTTATTAGATCAAAACCAATCGGTCGGCTCGTCCGGTCCGTTTGCCTTGGTGACTCTGAATAACTTTGGGCTGATCGCACGGTCTTCGTACCGGCGACGCATCTTTCAAATGTCTGCCTTATCAACTGTCGATGGTAGGTTCTGCGCCTACCATGGTTGTAACGGGTAACGGGGAATCAGGGTTCGATTCCGGAGAGGGAGCCTGAGAAACGGCTACCACATCCAAGGAAGGCAGCAGGCGCGCAAATTACCCACTCCCGGCACGGGGAGGTAGTGACGAAAAATAACGATACGGGACTCATCCGAGGCCCCGTAATCGGAATGAGTACACTTTAAATCCTTTAACGAGTATCTATTGGAGGGCAAGTCTGGTGCCAGCAGCCGCGGTAATTCCAGCTCCAATAGCGTATATTAAAGTTGTTGCGGTTAAAAAGCTCGTAGTTGGATTTGTGTCCCACGCTGTTGGTTCACCGCCCGTCGGTGTTTAACTGGCATGTATCGTGGGACGTCCTGCCGGTGGGGCGAGCCGAAGGCGTGCGACCGCCTCGTGCGTGCTCGTGCGTCCCGAGGCGGACCCCGTTGAAATCCTACCAGGGTGCTCTTTATTGAGTGTCTCGGTGGGCCGGCACGTTTACTTTGAACAAATTAGAGTGCTTAAAGCAGGCAAGCCCGCCTGAATACTGTGTGCATGGAATAATGGAATAGGACCTCGGTTCTATTTTGTTGGTTTTCGGAACCCGAGGTAATGATTAATAGGGACAGGCGGGGGCATTCGTATTGCGACGTTAGAGGTGAAATTCTTGGATCGTCGCAAGACGAACAGAAGCGAAAGCATTTGCCAAGTATGTTTTCATTAATCAAGAACGAAAGTTAGAGGTTCGAAGGCGATCAG
>NW_026045610.1:2500-7500 GCF_023898315.1 Schistocerca nitens | reverse complement strand
CATGTGACGTTGTCACACGACCAGTTGTCACTAATCGACTGATTGCCGATAATCATATGCCATACACCGGGGAAAGCTGCCGCGAGGGGTAGCTACGTAGTGCAGTCGCACCTCTACTACTGTACAGAGATAGAACACCGCGTGACCGCAACCAGATTAAACTGATACATGGCGCTGATTACTAATAGATGCAGAGCCATCGGAATATAGATGGCATACGACATACAACAGTCCCTATACATGCTGACAGTCTGTGCACACATGCGAACTACACGTCACCCAGACACTCTATCACACACTACTCTCTGCCTGTAACAGACACAGACAAAATATCTAAGCACCAGCATGGAACAACATCCAGTGCATCCTCTCCGCCACATTACACAATTCACACTATGATAACAAAACCAGGAGGTCCACCCCAAAAACAGAATATCTCACTCTTCCAACAACCATCATTACTCAGATAAGCCACAAACACCCACACATGTCCTACACAGGGGTGCAACCAACACCACCACACTGCCTTGTCTCACAGCATATAGGCAATGGCAGGAATGAAAGACACAGGTCTGCCACTCCCTTGCCACACCCACGGAACCGGCGCACCACCTCCCCTGAGCCAAAGGTGCATCCTGACGTGACACATCTCAGGGTGCCTCAGGCGTCCACTTACCATCATCACTATGAACGAACCTCGTCCCCTCCCCCCTCATACACCATCCCTTAACCTAACCTATGTTGCACCTTAACCTAACCTATGTTGCACCTTAACCTAACCTATGTTGCACCTTAACCTAACCTATGTTGCACCTTAACCTAACCTATGTTGCGCCTTAACCTAACCTATGTTGCGCCTTAACCTAACCTATGTTGCGCCTTAACCTAACCTATGTTGCGCCTTAACCTAACCTATGTTGCGCCTTAACCTAACCTATGTTGCGCCATAACCTAACCTATGTTGCGCCATAACCTAACCTATGTTGCGCCTTAACCTAACCTATGTTGCGCCTTAACCTAACCTATGTTGCGCCTTAACCTAACCTATGTTGCGCCTTAACCTAACCTATGTTGCGCCTTAACCTAACCTATGTTGCGCCTTAACCTAACCTATGTTGCGCCTTAACCTAACCTATGTTGCGCCTTAACCTAACCTATGTTGCGCCTTAACCTAACCCAAGTTGCGCCCTAACCTAACCCAAGTTGCGCCCTAACCTAACCCAAGTTGCGCCCTAACCTAACCCAAGTTGCGCCCTAACCTAACCCAAGTTGCGCCCTAACCTAACCCAAGTTGCGCCCTAACCTAACCCAAGTTGCGCCCTAACCTAACCCAAGTTGCGCCCTAACCTAACCCAAGTTGCGCCTTAACCTAACCCAAGTTGCGCCTTAACCTAACCCAAGTTGCGCCTTAACCTAACCCAAGTTGCGCCTTAACCTAACCCAAGTTGCGCCTTAACCTAACCCAAGTTGCGCCTTAACCTAACCCAAGTTGCGCCTTAACCTAACCCAAGTTGCGCCTTAACCTAACCCAAGTTGCGCCCTAACCTAACCCAAGTTGCGCCCTAACCTAACCCAAGTTGCGCCCTAACCTAACCCAAGTTGCGCCCTAACCTAACCCAAGTTGCGCCCTAACCTAACCCAAGTTGCGCCCTAACCTAACCCAAGTTGCGCCCTAACCTAACCCAAGTTGCGCCCTAACCTAACCCAAGTTGCGCCCTAACCTAACCCAAGTTGCGCCTTAACCTAACCCAAGTTGCGCCTTAACCTAACCCAAGTTGCGCCTTAACCTAACCCAAGTTGCGCCTTAACCTAACCCAAGTTGCGCCTTAACCTAACCCAAGTTGCGCCTTAACCTAACCCACGTTGCGCCCTAACCTAACCTACGTTGCGCCCTAACCTAACCTACGTTGCGCCCTAACCTAACCTACGTTGCGCCCTAACCTGCCCTGTAATTGTTAGTTATATGACTCTAGGAATTCGTGTAGCGTTGCCTAATTGCAACCATCTCAACATAGTTCACTTCGCGCACACTGTGGTGTTCTGCGTATTGATTCATTTTACGGTGCGTACCCTCACATCTTGCGAGTGTTGCTTACTTTCCACATGGTCCCGCTATCCACTGTATTGTGTACTGCAATAGGACGTATATCGCCCCCGCCCCCCCCTCCCCTCCTGTCACCTCTAGCTCGTCGGTCAGGAGTTCGCGTGTTGAATGCGCTTCGCAGCTGTGCAATGGCATTCGTATACGTACGCTGGCCACCTTCCACGTGTTCTTTCGTGCACACGTCGCAGCGTGTATGTATGCTGATGGAGTGCGTCGTGACACACAACATCCAGGCATGCAAGACTCGTAGAAGTCGCAAATGTAGATGGATGTCTACGTTTGCTGCCCAAGTTACGCAAATGAACTGGAAATCCGTTGTTGCGCGGTTGTTCGCGCTGGAGGTGAATCGTTGATATCGACGATCGGTACAGGTATTAACCGGTTGCTTCAGCGACACCCGTCATACCCACGAACGTGAGTGGGCATGTGGGTATGAAGCGATACGCGGCGGTGGCTGGGTGGGACCGTCCCCGGCCGGTGAGGGGGGGGCGCCCGGCGTGCTGGCCGCGCGCTGCGTGGGCGCACGCGCGGCAGCCGGCTGGTGGGGGCGCCCAGTGGCAGGCGCGCCGGCTGACGGACGCGGCAGGCGGCGCATCTGCGTGCCGGCGCACCCAGCGCGCGGCGCCGTGCGGCCAAAGTGGGTCCTCCCGGGCCCGGTGCGAAGCGCGGTGGACATCTGCAGTGTGCTGGTCCGATTGAGGACTGTGTGCGTTGAGGATGCGCCGCCGCCCGGCACTCGGCGCCGCGACGCCGTCTGCTGCTCGGTCGCCCCCGCGGTTCTCGCAGGTGGTTTGTATCGCAGCTGTGCGGATGTGTTGGCGCGTGCGCTGTGCTGGGAGAGTTCGCTTTGGCACCCAAGTGGGGCTCTGCCCCTCTGTGGCGCTGGCGTTGGAGCTGCCCGGTCACTGTTTGTGGCCGCGTGTTGTCTCCCGCCGGCAACACCACGACAGCACGCTCCCGGGCCTCTGTCGGCAGCGGCAAGCTCAGTTGGGGGCACGGGTGGTCGCACTGAAAGCGTCTACTCGCCTATCTCCGGGCGATTGCGCCTCTCTCGAACCCGACCAAGTACTTAGGACGGCGCTGCGCGCCGCCGGGACCTGAGAGGGTTTCGAGGTGTATCGTGCAGGGGAGCCCAGCCTCCTCCTGTTTGCAGAATAATTGAGCGGACGCTTGCGTGTTCGCGCGGGCCCCCGGGACACACTCCCGGGCGGCCGGCTGCTCAGCTCTAGTTGACGCAGCTCCCTGGTTGATCCTGCCAGTAGTCATATGCTTGTCTCAAAGATTAAGCCATGCATGTCTCAGTACAAGCCGCATTAAGGTGAAACCGCGAATGGCTCATTAAATCAGTTATGGTTCCTTAGATCGTACCCACGTTACTTGGATAACTGTGGTAATTCTAGAGCTAATACATGCAAACAGAGTCCCGACCAGAGATGGAAGGGACGCTTTTATTAGATCAAAACCAATCGGTCGGCTCGTCCGGTCCGTTTGCCTTGGTGACTCTGAATAACTTTGGGCTGATCGCACGGTCTTCGTACCGGCGACGCATCTTTCAAATGTCTGCCTTATCAACTGTCGATGGTAGGTTCTGCGCCTACCATGGTTGTAACGGGTAACGGGGAATCAGGGTTCGATTCCGGAGAGGGAGCCTGAGAAACGGCTACCACATCCAAGGAAGGCAGCAGGCGCGCAAATTACCCACTCCCGGCACGGGGAGGTAGTGACGAAAAATAACGATACGGGACTCATCCGAGGCCCCGTAATCGGAATGAGTACACTTTAAATCCTTTAACGAGTATCTATTGGAGGGCAAGTCTGGTGCCAGCAGCCGCGGTAATTCCAGCTCCAATAGCGTATATTAAAGTTGTTGCGGTTAAAAAGCTCGTAGTTGGATTTGTGTCCCACGCTGTTGGTTCACCGCCCGTCGGTGTTTAACTGGCATGTATCGTGGGACGTCCTGCCGGTGGGGCGAGCCGAAGGCGTGCGACCGCCTCGTGCGTGCTCGTGCGTCCCGAGGCGGACCCCGTTGAAATCCTACCAGGGTGCTCTTTATTGAGTGTCTCGGTGGGCCGGCACGTTTACTTTGAACAAATTAGAGTGCTTAAAGCAGGCAAGCCCGCCTGAATACTGTGTGCATGGAATAATGGAATAGGACCTCGGTTCTATTTTGTTGGTTTTCGGAACCCGAGGTAATGATTAATAGGGACAGGCGGGGGCATTCGTATTGCGACGTTAGAGGTGAAATTCTTGGATCGTCGCAAGACGAACAGAAGCGAAAGCATTTGCCAAGTATGTTTTCATTAATCAAGAACGAAAGTTAGAGGTTCGAAGGCGATCAGATACCGCCCTAGTTCTAACCATAAACGATGCCAGCCAGCGATCCGCCGCAGTTCCTCCGATGACTCGGCGGGCAGCCTCCGGGAAACCAAAGCTTTTGGGTTCCGGGGGAAGTATGGTTGCAAAGCTGAAACTTAAAGGAATTGACGGAAGGGCACCACCAGGAGTGGAGCCTGCGGCTTAATTTGACTCAACACGGGAAACCTCACCAGGCCCGGACACCGGAAGGATTGACAGATTGATAGCTCTTTCTTGATTCGGTGGGTGGTGGTGCATGGCCGTTCTTAGTTGGTGGAGCGATTTGTCTGGTTAATTCCGATAACGAACGAGACTCTAGCCTGCTAACTAGTCGCGTGACATCCTTCGTGCTGTCAGCGATTACTTTTCTTCTTAGAGGGACAGGCGGCTTCTAGCCGCACGAGATTGAGCAATAACAGGTCTGTGATGCCCTTAGATGTTCTGGGCCGCACGCGCGCTACACTGAAGGAATCAGCGTGTCTTCCTAGGCCGAAAGGTCGGGGTAACCCGCTGAACCTCCTTCGTGCTAGGGATTGGGGCT
>NW_026045609.1:15000-20765 GCF_023898315.1 Schistocerca nitens | reverse complement strand
TTTGATCCTTCGATGTCGGCTCTTCCTATCATTGCGAAGCAGAATTCGCCAAGCGTTGGATTGTTCACCCACTAATAGGGAACGTGAGCTGGGTTTAGACCGTCGTGAGACAGGTTAGTTTTACCCTACTGATGACTGTGTCGTTGCGATAGTAATCCTGCTCAGTACGAGAGGAACCGCAGGTTCGGACATTTGGTTCACGCACTCGGCCGAGCGGCCGGTGGTGCGAAGCTACCATCCGTGGGATTAAGCCTGAACGCCTCTAAGGCCGAATCCCGTCTAGCCATTGTGGCAACGATATCGCTAAGGAGTCCCGAGGGTCGAAAGGCTCGAAAATACGTGACTTTACTAGGCGCGGTCGACCCACGTGGCGCCGCGCCGTACGGGCCCAACTTGTTTGCCGGACGGGGCACTCGGGCGGCGCTGTCTGGGATCTGTTCCCGGCGCCGCCCTGCCTCTACCGGTCGACCATGGGTGTCTATATTTCGATGTCGGGACTCGGAATCGTCTGTAGACGACTTAGGTACCGGGCGGGGTGTTGTACTCGGTAGAGCAGTTGCCACGCTGCGATCTGTTGAGACTCAGCCCTAGCTTGGGGGATTCGTCTTGTCGCGAGACGAGACCCCCGCGGCTGGGCGCCAGGGGCACGTGTGCCCCCCCCCCCCCCCCCCCCCACCCCAACCCCCCCTTGCTTGTTTCTTGTGTGCCGCATCTCTGGGCGTATCGGTCCGACCGGGCGCGCCGCACCCAGGGCGCTGCATTGGGTGCGGCGGACTGGGGCGTATCGGTTCGCGGGCCGCCTGCCGCTGGCGCGGGCGCTGCGATGGGTGCCGCCTCCGTGCGCGCGGGAGCGGCGGCGGCGGGGGAGGCGGCGGCGGCGGCGGCGGCGGCCGGGCGCGCAGTGTTCGGCCGCTCTACAGCGTATCGCGTTGGCGGCCGGAGATGGGTGCCGTGATGGGTGCCAGGCGGACGGTGTCGGCCCACCGGTCGGCGCGTCGCGTGGAGGCGGCGGTGTCGGGCGGTCAACGGTACGTTGTCGCCGTCCCCCCCGGCGTGTGGTAACACAGCGTCCACCGCCGTACGGTGAACGACAATACCTCTAAACAATGGATGTGAAATAAAATATAATAACACATGATGCTTCGCAAGAAAATAGACTTGGGATAGGGTGTGTCGTTGGCAAGTCCCCGGGGCGGCTAGTGTGGGTGGTGATAAGTCTGTAGACAGCGAACTAGACGGCAGCAATAAATAAATGCCATATAAAGAAGGGGAGAATGGTCGCACCATACCGCCCCCTATTGGACGACGTTGACAATGCCACCGACGGGCACACGAACGACATCTCTCGGAATGTGAGTACACTACATTGACATCCAGCCCATAAACGACACCTCCATCTACAGGAATTCAAGGAAACTACGCCAAGCATACTGCCAAAACACAGCACCGCCATCTATGCAAATACGACGAAACCACATGCAATACCTCCATCTACGCGCATCTGACAACACTACATCCACCATGTCGAGCGCACCACAAAAATTAACGCCATCTGTCGATCTCCCACAACATGACCCCTGGAACGACGATACCGCCACCTATGAGACACAAGCTGACTACGACATCGCTGGGCCGACAGTACACATTTTTCGACCCCACGCACCAAGACTGCATCCTCTGACCACCCCAGGAGCCCCGACGCCAGTGCCTGCGCCGCAGAAAGTGGTCGACCGACAATCACTCCACCCGCACCCGTACGTGCTCCACCCCAACAGCCCACCTCGCAACTCCAGCGGATGAACGGCGGACTCTTCTCGCAGTCGTAAGTTGCAAACCACCCCTATATCGTCCGTTTCATGAAGAGTTTTATCCAAGATGCGAAATTCCCGCTGTCCCCACACATGCTCTAAGTCTGTGCGCGATTGCGTTGCTCACAGTACGGATTCCGATGCCGAGCGATCAGCTAGAAAGCGCCCCAACCATGTCGATCCCCATGGGCGTTGCACTCGCAGTCGCAAAGACTCTGGGCAATGGCTAAAAGCGCTCCGCAATATATTACTCAGACGGGTAATGACGGTCCGAGCGCTCAGTGTCAGGAGAGCTTTCCTGAGCCCTGACCCACAGGCAGGGTGTAGCGTATCCCACCCGCAGACATGTGACGTTGTCACACGACCAGTTGTCACTAATCGACTGATTGCCGATAATCGTATGCCATACACCGGGGAAAGCTGCCGCAAGGGGTAGCTACGTAGTGCAGTCGCACCTCTACTACTGTACAGAGATAGAACACCGCGTGACCGCAACCAGATTAAACTGATACATGGCGCTGATTACTAATAGATGCAGAGCCATCGGAATATAGATGGCATACGACATACAACAGTCCCTATACATGCTGACAGTCTGTGCACACATGCGAACTACACGTCACCCAGACACTCTATCACACACTACTCTCTGGCTGTAACAGACACAGACAAGATATCTAAGCACCAGCATGGAACAACATCCAGTGCATCCTCTCCGCCACATTACACCATTCACACTATGATAACAAAACCAGGAGGTCCACCCCAAAAACAGAATATCTCACTCTTCCAACAACCATCATTACTCAGATAAGCCACAAACACCCACACATGTCCTAGACAGGGGTGCAACCAACACCACCACACTGCCTTGTCTCACAGCATATAAGCAATGGCAGGAATGAAAGACACAGGCCTGCCACTCCCTTGCCACACCCACGCAACCGGCGCACCACCTCCCCTGAGAGAAAGATGCATCCTGACGTGACACATCTCAGGGTGCCTCAGGCGTCCACTTACCATCATCACTATGAACGAACCTCGTCCCCTCCCCCCTCATACACCATCCCTTAACCTAACCTATGTTGCACCTTAACCTAACCTATGTTGCACCTTAACCTAACCTATGTTGCACCTTAACCTAACCTATGTTGCACCTTAACCTAACCTATGTTGCACCTTAACCTAACCTATGTTGCACCTTAACCTAACCTATGTTGCGCCTTAACCTAACCTATGTTGCGCCTTAACCTAACCTATGTTGCGCCTTAACCTAACCTATGTTGCGCCTTAACCTAACCTATGTTGCGCCTTAACCTAACCTATGTTGCGCCTTAACCTAACCTATGTTGCGCCTTAACCTAACCTATGTTGCGCCTTAACCTAACCTATGTTGCGCCTTAACCTAACCTATGTTGCGCCTTAACCTAACCTATGTTGCGCCTTAACCTAACCTATGTTGCGCCTTAACCTAACCTATGTTGCGCCTTAACCTAACCTATGTTGCGCCTTAACCTAACCTAAGTTGGGGCTTAACCTAACCTAAGTTGGGGCTTAACCTAACCTAAGTTGGGGCTTAACCTAACCTAAGTTGGGGCTTAACCTAACCTAAGTTGGGGCTTAACCTAACCTAAGTTGGGGCTTAACCTAACCTAAGTTGGGGCTTAACCTAACCTAAGTTGGGGCTTAACCTAACCTAAGTTGGGGCTTAACCTAACCTAAGTTGGGGCTTAACCTAACCTAAGTTGGGCCCTAACCTAACCTAAGTTGGGCCCTAACCTAACCTAAGTTGGGCCCTAACCTAACCTAAGTTGGGCCCTAACCTAACCTAAGTTGGGCCCTAACCTAACCTAAGTTGGGCCCTAACCTAACCTAAGTTGGGCCCTAACCTAACCTAAGTTGGGCCCTAACCTAACCTAAGTTGGGCCCTAACCTAACCTAAGTTGGGCCCTAACCTAACCTAAGTTGGGCCCTAACCTAACCTAAGTTGGGCCCTAACCTAACCTAAGTTGGGCCCTAACCTAACCTAAGTTGGGCCCTAACCTAACCTAAGTTGGGCCCTAACCTAACCTAAGTTGGGCCCTAACCTAACCCACGTTGCGCCCTAACCTAACCCACGTAATTGTTTGTTATATGAATCTAGAAATTCGTGTAGCGTTGCCTAATCGCAACCCTCTCAACATAGTTCGCTGCGCGCACACTCTGGTGTCCTGCGTATTGAATCATGTTACGGTGCCTACCCTCACAACATCTAGCGAGTGTTGCGTACGTTCCACATGGTCCCGCTATCCACTGTAATGTGTACTGCTATAAGACGTATATCGCCCCCCCCCCCCCCCCCCCCCTCCCCTGTCGCCTCTAGTTCGTCAGTCAGGAGTTTGCGTGTTCAATGAGCTTCGCAGCTGTGCAATGGCATCGGCATACGTACGCGGGCCACCTTCCACGTGTTCTCTCGTGCATACGTCGCAGCATGTATGTGGACTGATGTGGCGTGTCGTGACTCATAACATCCAGGCATGCAAGACCCATTGAATTCGCAAATGTAGATGGACGTCTACGTTTGCTGCCCAAGTTACGCAAATGAACTGGAAATCCGTTGTTGCGCGGTTGTTCGCGCTGGAGGTGAATCGTTGATATCGACGATCGGTACAGGTATTAACCGGTTGCTTCAGCGACACCCGTCATACCCACGAACGTGAGTGGGCATGTGGGTATGAAGCGATACGCGGCGGTGGCTGGGTGGGACCGTCCCCGGCCGGTGAGGGGGGGGCGCCCGGCGTGCTGGCCGCGCGCTGCGTGGGCGCACGCGCGGCAGCCGGCTGGTGGGGGCGCCCAGTGGCAGGCGCGCCGGCTGACGGACGCGGCAGGCGGCGCATCTGCGTGCCGGCGCACCCAGCGCGCGGCGCCGTGCGGCCAAAGTGGGTCCTCCCGGGCCCGGTGCGAAGCGCGGTGGACATCTGCAGTGTGCTGGTCCGATTGAGGACTGTGTGCGTTGAGGATGCGCCGCCGCCCGGCACTCGGCGCCGCGACGCCGTCTGCTGCTCGGTCGCCCCCGCGGTTCTCGCAGGTGGTTTGTATCGCAGCTGTGCGGATGTGTTGGCGCGTGCGCTGTGCTGGGAGAGTTCGCTTTGGCACCCAAGTGGGGCTCTGCCCCTCTGTGGCGCTGGCGTTGGAGCTGCCCGGTCACTGTTTGTGGCCGCGTGTTGTCTCCCGCCGGCAACACCACGACAGCACGCTCCCGGGCCTCTGTCGGCAGCGGCAAGCTCAGTTGGGAGCACGGGTGGTCGCACTGAAAGCGTCTACTCGCCTATCTCCGGGCGATTGCGCCTCTCTCGAACCCGACCAAGTACTTAGGACGGCGCTGCGCGCCGCCGGGACCTGAGAGGGTTTCGAGGTGTATCGTGCAGGGGAGCCCAGCCTCCTCCTGTTTGCAGAATAATTGAGCGGACGCTTGCGTGTTCGCGCGGGCCTCCGGGACACACTCCCGGGCGGCCGGCTGCTCAGCTCTAGTTGACGCAGCTCCCTGGTTGATCCTGCCAGTAGTCATATGCTTGTCTCAAAGATTAAGCCATGCATGTCTCAGTACAAGCCGCATTAAGGTGAAACCGCGAATGGCTCATTAAATCAGTTATGGTTCCTTAGATCGTACCCACGTTACTTGGATAACTGTGGTAATTCTAGAGCTAATACATGCAAACAGAGTCCCGACCAGAGATGGAAGGGACGCTTTTATTAGATCAAAACCAATCGGTCGGCTCGTCCGGTCCGTTTGCCTTGGTGACTCTGAATAACTTTGGGCTGATCGCACGGTCTTCGTACCGGCGACGCATCTTTCAAATGTCTGCCTTATCAACTGTCGATGGTAGGTTCTGCGCCTACCATGGTTGTAACGGGTAACGGGGAATCAGGGTTCGATTCCGGAGAGGGAGCCTGAGAAACGGCTACCACATCCAAGGA
>NW_026045609.1:2500-7500 GCF_023898315.1 Schistocerca nitens | reverse complement strand
CGCAGAAAGTGGTCGACCGACAATCACTCCACCCGCACCCGTACGTGCTCCACCCCAACAGCCCACCTCGCAACTCCAGCGGATGAACGGCGGACTCTTCTCGCAGTCGTAAGTTGCAAACCACCCCTATATCGTCCGTTTCATGAAGAGTTTTATCCAAGATGCGAAATTCCCGCTGTCCCCACACATGCTCTAAGTCTGTGCGCGATTGCGTTGCTCACAGTACGGATTCCGATGCCGAGCGATCAGCTAGAAAGCGCCCCAACCATGTCGATCCCCATGGGCGTTGCACTCGCAGTCGCAAAGACTCTGGGCAATGGCTAAAAGCGCTCCGCAATATATTACTCAGACGGGTAATGACGGTCCGAGCGCTCAGTGTCAGGAGAGCTTTCCTGAGCCCTGACCCACAGGCAGGGTGTAGCGTATCCCACCCGCAGACATGTGACGTTGTCACACGACCAGTTGTCACTAATCGACTGATTGCCGATAATCGTATGCCATACACCGGGGAAAGCTGCCGCAAGGGGTAGCTACGTAGTGCAGTCGCACCTCTACTACTGTACAGAGATAGAACACCGCGTGACCGCAACCAGATTAAACTGATACATGGCGCTGATTACTAATAGATGCAGAGCCATCGGAATATAGATGGCATACGACATACAACAGTCCCTATACATGCTGACAGTCTGTGCACACATGCGAACTACACGTCACCCAGACACTCTATCACACACTACTCTCTGGCTGTAACAGACACAGACAAGATATCTAAGCACCAGCATGGAACAACATCCAGTGCATCCTCTCCGCCACATTACACCATTCACACTATGATAACAAAACCAGGAGGTCCACCCCAAAAACAGAATATCTCACTCTTCCAACAACCATCATTACTCAGATAAGCCACAAACACCCACACATGTCCTAGACAGGGGTGCAACCAACACCACCACACTGCCTTGTCTCACAGCATATAAGCAATGGCAGGAATGAAAGACACAGGCCTGCCACTCCCTTGCCACACCCACGCAACCGGCGCACCACCTCCCCTGAGAGAAAGATGCATCCTGACGTGACACATCTCAGGGTGCCTCAGGCGTCCACTTACCATCATCACTATGAACGAACCTCGTCCCCTCCCCCCTCATACACCATCCCTTAACCTAACCTATGTTGCACCTTAACCTAACCTATGTTGCACCTTAACCTAACCTATGTTGCACCTTAACCTAACCTATGTTGCACCTTAACCTAACCTATGTTGCACCTTAACCTAACCTATGTTGCACCTTAACCTAACCTATGTTGCGCCTTAACCTAACCTATGTTGCGCCTTAACCTAACCTATGTTGCGCCTTAACCTAACCTATGTTGCGCCTTAACCTAACCTATGTTGCGCCTTAACCTAACCTATGTTGCGCCTTAACCTAACCTATGTTGCGCCTTAACCTAACCTATGTTGCGCCTTAACCTAACCTATGTTGCGCCTTAACCTAACCTATGTTGCGCCTTAACCTAACCTATGTTGCGCCTTAACCTAACCTATGTTGCGCCTTAACCTAACCTATGTTGCGCCTTAACCTAACCTATGTTGCGCCTTAACCTAACCTAAGTTGGGGCTTAACCTAACCTAAGTTGGGGCTTAACCTAACCTAAGTTGGGGCTTAACCTAACCTAAGTTGGGGCTTAACCTAACCTAAGTTGGGGCTTAACCTAACCTAAGTTGGGGCTTAACCTAACCTAAGTTGGGGCTTAACCTAACCTAAGTTGGGGCTTAACCTAACCTAAGTTGGGGCTTAACCTAACCTAAGTTGGGGCTTAACCTAACCTAAGTTGGGCCCTAACCTAACCTAAGTTGGGCCCTAACCTAACCTAAGTTGGGCCCTAACCTAACCTAAGTTGGGCCCTAACCTAACCTAAGTTGGGCCCTAACCTAACCTAAGTTGGGCCCTAACCTAACCTAAGTTGGGCCCTAACCTAACCTAAGTTGGGCCCTAACCTAACCTAAGTTGGGCCCTAACCTAACCTAAGTTGGGCCCTAACCTAACCTAAGTTGGGCCCTAACCTAACCTAAGTTGGGCCCTAACCTAACCTAAGTTGGGCCCTAACCTAACCTAAGTTGGGCCCTAACCTAACCTAAGTTGGGCCCTAACCTAACCTAAGTTGGGCCCTAACCTAACCCACGTTGCGCCCTAACCTAACCCACGTAATTGTTTGTTATATGAATCTAGAAATTCGTGTAGCGTTGCCTAATCGCAACCCTCTCAACATAGTTCGCTGCGCGCACACTCTGGTGTCCTGCGTATTGAATCATGTTACGGTGCCTACCCTCACAACATCTAGCGAGTGTTGCGTACGTTCCACATGGTCCCGCTATCCACTGTAATGTGTACTGCTATAAGACGTATATCGCCCCCCCCCCCCCCCCCCCTCCCCTGTCGCCTCTAGTTCGTCAGTCAGGAGTTTGCGTGTTCAATGAGCTTCGCAGCTGTGCAATGGCATCGGCATACGTACGCGGGCCACCTTCCACGTGTTCTCTCGTGCATACGTCGCAGCATGTATGTGGACTGATGTGGCGTGTCGTGACTCATAACATCCAGGCATGCAAGACCCATTGAATTCGCAAATGTAGATGGACGTCTACGTTTGCTGCCCAAGTTACGCAAATGAACTGGAAATCCGTTGTTGCGCGGTTGTTCGCGCTGGAGGTGAATCGTTGATATCGACGATCGGTACAGGTATTAACCGGTTGCTTCAGCGACACCCGTCATACCCACGAACGTGAGTGGGCATGTGGGTATGAAGCGATACGCGGCGGTGGCTGGGTGGGACCGTCCCCGGCCGGTGAGGGGGGGGCGCCCGGCGTGCTGGCCGCGCGCTGCGTGGGCGCACGCGCGGCAGCCGGCTGGTGGGGGCGCCCAGTGGCAGGCGCGCCGGCTGACGGACGCGGCAGGCGGCGCATCTGCGTGCCGGCGCACCCAGCGCGCGGCGCCGTGCGGCCAAAGTGGGTCCTCCCGGGCCCGGTGCGAAGCGCGGTGGACATCTGCAGTGTGCTGGTCCGATTGAGGACTGTGTGCGTTGAGGATGCGCCGCCGCCCGGCACTCGGCGCCGCGACGCCGTCTGCTGCTCGGTCGCCCCCGCGGTTCTCGCAGGTGGTTTGTATCGCAGCTGTGCGGATGTGTTGGCGCGTGCGCTGTGCTGGGAGAGTTCGCTTTGGCACCCAAGTGGGGCTCTGCCCCTCTGTGGCGCTGGCGTTGGAGCTGCCCGGTCACTGTTTGTGGCCGCGTGTTGTCTCCCGCCGGCAACACCACGACAGCACGCTCCCGGGCCTCTGTCGGCAGCGGCAAGCTCAGTTGGGAGCACGGGTGGTCGCACTGAAAGCGTCTACTCGCCTATCTCCGGGCGATTGCGCCTCTCTCGAACCCGACCAAGTACTTAGGACGGCGCTGCGCGCCGCCGGGACCTGAGAGGGTTTCGAGGTGTATCGTGCAGGGGAGCCCAGCCTCCTCCTGTTTGCAGAATAATTGAGCGGACGCTTGCGTGTTCGCGCGGGCCTCCGGGACACACTCCCGGGCGGCCGGCTGCTCAGCTCTAGTTGACGCAGCTCCCTGGTTGATCCTGCCAGTAGTCATATGCTTGTCTCAAAGATTAAGCCATGCATGTCTCAGTACAAGCCGCATTAAGGTGAAACCGCGAATGGCTCATTAAATCAGTTATGGTTCCTTAGATCGTACCCACGTTACTTGGATAACTGTGGTAATTCTAGAGCTAATACATGCAAACAGAGTCCCGACCAGAGATGGAAGGGACGCTTTTATTAGATCAAAACCAATCGGTCGGCTCGTCCGGTCCGTTTGCCTTGGTGACTCTGAATAACTTTGGGCTGATCGCACGGTCTTCGTACCGGCGACGCATCTTTCAAATGTCTGCCTTATCAACTGTCGATGGTAGGTTCTGCGCCTACCATGGTTGTAACGGGTAACGGGGAATCAGGGTTCGATTCCGGAGAGGGAGCCTGAGAAACGGCTACCACATCCAAGGAAGGCAGCAGGCGCGCAAATTACCCACTCCCGGCACGGGGAGGTAGTGACGAAAAATAACGATACGGGACTCATCCGAGGCCCCGTAATCGGAATGAGTACACTTTAAATCCTTTAACGAGTATCTATTGGAGGGCAAGTCTGGTGCCAGCAGCCGCGGTAATTCCAGCTCCAATAGCGTATATTAAAGTTGTTGCGGTTAAAAAGCTCGTAGTTGGATTTGTGTCCCACGCTGTTGGTTCACCGCCCGTCGGTGTTTAACTGGCATGTATCGTGGGACGTCCTGCCGGTGGGGCGAGCCGAAGGCGTGCGACCGCCTCGTGCGTGCTCGTGCGTCCCGAGGCGGACCCCGTTGAAATCCTACCAGGGTGCTCTTTATTGAGTGTCTCGGTGGGCCGGCACGTTTACTTTGAACAAATTAGAGTGCTTAAAGCAGGCAAGCCCGCCTGAATACTGTGTGCATGGAATAATGGAATAGGACCTCGGTTCTATTTTGTTGGTTTTCGGAACCCGAGGTAATGATTAATAGGGACAGGCGGGGGCATTCGTATTGCGACGTTAGAGGTGAAATTCTTGGATCGTCGCAAGACGAACAGAAGCGAAAGCATTTGCCAAGTATGTTTTCATTAATCAAGAACGAAAGTTAGAGGTTCGAAGGCGATCAGATACCGCCCTAGTTCTAACCATAAACGATGCCAGCCAGCGATCCGCCGCAGTTCCTCCGATGACTCGGCGGGCAGCCTCCGGGAAACCAAAGCTTTTGGGTTCCGGGGGAAGTATGGTTGCAAAGCTGAAACTTAAAGGAATTGACGGAAGGGCACCACCAGGAGTGGAGCCTGCGGCTTAATTTGACTCAACACGGGAAACCTCACCAGGCCCGGACACCGGAAGGATTGACAGATTGATAGCTCTTTCTTGATTCGGTGGGTGGTGGTGCATGGCCGTTCTTAGTT
>NW_026045608.1:0-20794 GCF_023898315.1 Schistocerca nitens | reverse complement strand
GAACCGCAAGCGCTGACAGAGAAAGCACCGAAGCTCTGCAATCGTTATAAGGTACAGAAAGCTGGCTGACGCCAGGGATAAATTCTGCCGAAATTGTCACAAAGGTACGGACGGTGTTTTAGAAAGGCTCGATTGCATGCAACCGGTGGTGGTGTGTTCGTCGCTGTTTAGTAGTGGTTTTGATCCTGTAGTGAAGTAGAAGTGGGTGGTTCCTGTGAAATATTGTGGGTGGAGGTTACACTCAACAACCGAGCTAGGTTTAATAATAATTGGCTCCTTTGACCGACCTCCCGACGCAGCAGCATTAGTGGCAGAACAACGGAGAGACGGATTTGGAAACACATTTCACATACATTTTCCTCAGCATGTTAGGGTCTTAGGTGGAGATTTCAATGTACCCGATATAGACTGGGACACTCAGATGATGTTCAGGACGGGTGGTTGGGGGACAGAGAGCATCGAGTGACATTATACTGAGTGCACTGTCCGAAAAGTACCTCGAGCAAAATGAACAGAGAACCGACTCGTGGAGATGACATCGTGGACCTACTGATGACAAACAGACCCGAACGTGTTTCGACTCTGTATGTGCAGAACAGGGACGCAGTGATCATAAGGCCGTTGCAGGGAGGACGGTGTATCTGTTTGGCTAGCAAGAGTAATAGAAGGCAGATTTCCAGACGACCTGACAGATGAAAACGCAAATGCCTGTTCCGACACTGACAATGTTGAGTGTTCATGGAGAAAGTGCAAGGCAATGGTAAAAATGCGTTTTTAGACAGGTACGTGCCGAGTGTAGAACTGTGAGGGATGGGAAAAAAAACCCACCGTGGTATACTACTACAACAACAACAACGTTAGGAAACTATTGCGAAAGCAAAGAGAGCTTCACCCAAAGTTTAAAACGCAGCCAAAATCCTCCGAGACAAACGGGAAGCTAAACGATGTCAAAGTGAGCGTAAGGAGGGCTATGCGTGAAGCGTTCAGTGAATTCGAAAGTAGAACAAACCCTATGTACCGACCGACGTTGACAGAAAATGCTAGGACGTTGCGGTCTTGCGTTGAATCGGTAAGTGGCTCGAAACAGCATATCCAGACACTCCGGCATGGCGATGGCATTGAAACAGAGGATGACACGCGTAAAGCTGTGGTGAAATACCTAAGCACCTGTTTCCAAAGCTGTTTCACAGAGGACGGACCGCACTCTGCAGTTCCGTCTTCTAAATGCTCGCACGAACGAGAAACTGGCTGACATCGAAGTAAGTGTCCAAGGAGGAATGGGAAAGTCCGCCGGACCCGACGGGATTACCAATTCGCGATTCCTACACAGGGTACGCGAAACAACCTGCCCCCCTCCTAACAGCCGTGTACCGCAAGTCTCTGGAGAGGAAGGGAGGGTTCCAAATGATTGGAAAAGAGCACAGGTAGTCCCAGTCGTCGAGCAGATGCGCAAAACCATAGACCCATATCTCTGACGTCGATGTGTTGTAGAACATGTTGTTTGCTCGAGTATCATGTCGTTTGTGGAAACTCCAGAGTCTACTATGTAGGAATCAACATGGATTCCGGAAACAGCGATCGTGTGTGAGACCCGGCTCGCTTTATTTGCCCATGAGACCCAGAAAGCTCCCAGGTGGATGCCATTGTCCTTGACGTCCGGAAGGCGTTCGAGACAGCTCCGCACCGTCGCCTGATCAACGACGTAAGAGTCTACAGAATATCAGACCAACTGTGTGGCTGGATTGAAGAGATGTCAGCAGACGGAACACAGCATGTTGTTATCGATGGAGAGACAGACGTCTACAGACGTTAAAGTAACCCCTGGCGTGCCACGGGGGAGTGTTATGGGACCATTGCTTTTTCACAATTCACATCATATAAATGACCTAGTAGATAGTGGCGGACGTTCCATGCGTCGTTTCGCGGATGATGCTGTATGTAGTATACAGAGAGGTTGCAGGACGATCGGCAGCGGATAGGCACCCGGTGCAGGGGGAGTGGCAACTGTCCCCTTAACATAGACAAATGTAATGTATTGCGAATATACAGAAAGAAGGATCCTTTACTGTGTGATTGATTATATGATAGCGGGACAAACACTGGTAGCTGTGACGTCTGTAAAATATGTATCTGGGAGTAGGCGTGCGGAATGATTTGGAAGTGGAATGATGATCAGATAAAAGTAAATTGTTGGTAAGGCGGGTACCAGGTTGAGATGCATTGGGAGAATGCTTAGCAAAAACAAAAAAATGTAGTCCATCAACAAAGGAGGTGGCTTACAGAAACACGCGTTCGACCGACCCATACGTGAGTGTTGCCCACCAGTGTGGGACCCGTAGCAGGTCGGGTTGACGGAGGAAGATAGAGAAAGATCCAACGTTTTCGTCACAGGGGTATGTGGTAACCGTGATAGCGTTACGGAGATGGCTAAGTGGCAGACTCTGCAAGGGAGGCGCCCTGCATCGCGGTGTAGCTTGCTCGCCAGGTTTTTCTCGAGAGGGTGCGTTTCCGGATGAGGTATCGAACATATTGCTTCCCCGTACGTATATACCTCCCGAGGAGATCCCGAATGTAACAGTAGAGAGATTCGAGCGCGCACGGAGGCTTTCAGACAGTCGTTCTTCCCGCGTAACATACGCGACTGGAACGGCAAAGGGTGGTAATGACAGTGGCACGTAAAGTGCCCTCCGCCACACACCGTTGGGTGGCTTGCGGCGTACAAATGTAGGAGGTCGGCTGTCGTGTGTGCTTGAAGGCAGATGCGGTGTGTCTGTCGTTGCGGACGGCGGTCAGCCCCCCTCGCGTAAGCGGCGAGGGGCGGCGGCGCTCGGTTGGCCGGTGCCGATGTTGCGCAGGCGGCGCCCGTTTTCTTTGCGGCGGGCAATTTTGTGAGAAACGGGCGCGAATGTTGGCGGGCGAGGTGGCCCGACGGCTGCGGGCCGATCGGGAAACGGTGGGAGGGCGATGGGGCGGCGGAGGTGCGTTTGCACGGCCGGCATCGCCGCACGCCTCCGCTTGTGTGGCTGTGGCGGCGGCCGCGCTGGCCGGGCTGGCGCGGCGACGGTGTGGCAGTTTTGCCGAAGGTTTGGCCATTGTGGCGGGTCGTCGGCTGGGGCTGTGGGGGCGGCATGTGGGCGGGGGCGGCGATTCTCGGCGGGCCGAGCCAGGCTGTAGCGCGCGGTAGCTGCAGTTTGGCCGTGGTTTGCGGCGCTGCCGTGGCGACTGGTTGGCGACTGTGGTGTGGCCGTGTGTAGCCCCATCCTCGGTGGTTTGAACGGCGCGGGTGGTTGCGGCGCAGGTTTGGGGCTGGTCCGCACAGGCTGTCGGACGTTGGGCGGTAGCAAGCGCGGGAGGCGCGGCGCGGCGGCGCGCAGAGTGGCGGCCGCTCTCTCGGCCGTCCGCGCCCGCCCGCGACACTGGCTGGGCCTGGCGGCGCGGCGGCTATTCTCTGCCGCCGTGCTTGCCGCCTGCCGCTCTCGCTCTCGCTCTCGTGTGCGTACGCGCGTCGTCCGTCGAAATAATGGCAGATCAGGCGGCTACGAACGAGACTGCTGCGGCACCCGCCGCCACCGGCACGACGAAGAAGGCCAAGTCTGCGGCGTCTGCGAAGAAGCCGCGCGCCAAGCCTGCGCACCCGCGCACCTCTGAGATGGTGACGGCCGCCATCAAGAGTCTGAAGGAGCGCGGCGGCTCGTCGCTGCAGGCGATCAAGAAGTACATTGCCGCGCACTACAAGCTGGACGCGGAGAAGCTGGCGCCCTTTATCAAGAAGTACCTCAAGTCGGCCGTCGTGGCTGGCGAGCTGGTGCAGACGAAGGGGAAGGGCGCGTCCGGCTCTTTCAAGCTTGCCGGCGCCGGCGGCGGGGCGGCCGAGGGCGGCAAGGCCCGTGCCGGCGGTGCGAAGAAGAAGCGCGCCGCTCCGGCCAGCAAGGAGAAGAAGGGCGCCCGTGCGGCCGGCGCAAAGAAGGCTGGTGGCGTGAAGGCGGCGACCGGTCGGAAGGCGGGCGCCGCCAAGAAGGCGTCTGCGGCGTCGGCGGCTCCCGCGGGTGCGAAGAAGGCGGCTGCGGCCAAGCCGGCCAAGGCCAAGTCGCCGTCGAAGGCGAAGAAGGCCGCCAAGGTTCCGACGAAGAAGCCGAAGGCGCCGCGCCCGAAGAAGGCGACGACGCCGTCTAAGGCGAAGGCGTCGCCCAAGAAGAAGAAGTGAAGTGAAGTAAAGTAAAGAAAGGAAAGGGGAAGGGCTGGCGCTTGACCCCGTCGTCCCCCACCCCCCTCCCCCGCGTCGTCTAGTGGCGCGCGATGGCACGGCTGCGCGCGGCCCAAAACGGCCCTTCTCAGGGCCATCAGAGGACGTCGGGAAGGCGTTGATTGTCGTGCCTGGCGCGTTGTGTTGTGTTGTTTGGGTGGCCGTGCGTGCATGCGCCGGTGTGTGTGTGTGTGTGTGTGTGTGGTTGGTTGATGTTTGTGTGGCGTTTCTGTATGACCCTTGTGGGTACTGTTTGCGTGCCGTGGTGGATGGATTGTGGGGCCGGTGGCGGTAGGCGGCGGCGCGCGGTAGCGGAGCGGTTGTGGCCGTTTTTTTGTTTTGTGTTTTGTATTTTGTGCGGCGGCCGACGGTTGGTTTCTCATGTTTCTGGAGACTCTGCTTGCTTTGCGGATGGCGCGTCTTGTTTTTGTGTGTGTGTGTCCTCTGTCTCTGAAAGGGAGACGTTGAGACGTGGAAGTGGCCGGCGGGAATTGGGAAGGCGCGGTGGCGCCTCGGAGACGGCGGCGGCCAGCCACCCGTGGGTGACGTCGTCCGGCTGTTTGTTTGTGTGTGTGTGTGTGTGTGTGTGTACTGAAGGGGGTGGGGTGTTGATGACGTCGAATGTGATTGTTGGCGAGAGCGGCTGTGGACGGGAGGGTGGGAATTGTGGTGGTTGTTTTAACGGGGCTAGAGAGAGAGGCTGGGCGGCAAGACCGACAAAAGTTTTGCTCGCGACGGAGAGATGTTAGTGGCCCTGAAAAGGGCCGTTTTTGTGTTGCGCGCGTGCGGTGCCGTGCCGCGGCTAAGCGGTTTAGGCGCGCTCGCCGCGGATGCGGCGCGCGAGCTGGATGTCCTTGGGCATGATGGTGACGCGCTTGGCGTGGATTGCGCACAGGTTGGTGTCTTCGAAGAGGCCGACGAGGTAGGCCTCGCTGGCCTCCTGCAGGGCCATGACTGCGGAGCTCTGGAAGCGCAGGTCGGTCTTGAAGTCCTGGGCGATCTCGCGCACTAGGCGCTGGAACGGCAGCTTGCGGATGAGCAGCTCTGTGCTCTTCTGGTAGCGCCTGATTTCTCGCAGGGCGACGGTGCCCGGCCTGTAGCGGTGGGGCTTCTTGACGCCGCCGGTGGCGGGCGCGCTCTTCCTCGCCGCCTTGGTGGCGAGCTGTTTGCGCGGCGCCTTTCCGCCGGTGGACTTGCGGGCCGTTTGCTTTGTGCGGGCCATAGCGGTTAGCGGTGCGTGCGGTAGCGAAGCGTCCGGTGCTGCCTTGACAACGGGCCCGCGCGGGCCCGCGCTGCGCTTATATGCCCTCGGTGCGCGTGGTGGGGGGAGGGCGGGCCAGAGTCTATATAGGGGGGCGGCGCGCGCTCACGGCGCACCGTAGCCGACTCGCTAGCGCCGGGTGAGGAGCTGCCGCTTGTGCTTTTTTTGCTTGAGGAGGAGGAAGAATGACAGGCCGCGGCAAGGGAGGAAAGGGGCTGGGGAAGGGTGGCGCCAAGCGGCACCGCAAGGTGTTGCGCGACAACATCCAGGGCATCACGAAGCCCGCCATCCGCCGCCTGGCTCGCAGGGGCGGCGTGAAGCGCATCTCTGGTCTGATCTACGAGGAGACCCGCGGAGTGCTGAAGGTGTTCCTGGAGAACGTGATCCGCGACGCGGTGACGTACACTGAGCACGCCAAGCGCAAGACTGTGACGGCCATGGACGTGGTGTACGCCCTGAAGAGGCAGGGGCGCACCCTGTACGGTTTCGGCGGTTAGGCAGGCAGCCGGTGTGCTGTGCTGTGGCCTTCCCGCGGCCGTGCCGTTGCCCGTGCTTGGTGGGAGAGACGAAAAACGGCCCTTTTCAGGGCCACCACACTGTTCGGAAATTGAAAAGTGCGAAAGGGTCTGTGTTGCCTGCCTGCCTCTGTGTTTGTTGTTGTTGTGCGCCTCTGTTGCTTTGCGTGCGTGCGTTCCGTTTGGAGATTCGACGTGACGTGTGTGTGTGATGGATGCGGGAGGGCGCGGCTGAGTCCGGTGTGTGCGTGGTTTGTTTGTGGCGCGGGCCGGGACCATCGATCGGATCAGCTGTTTGGTTTGGTTTGTGCTGTGCCTGTGTGTTTGGAGAGCGCGCGCGGCGGCCCCGCGTGTCGTCCGTCGTCGGGCCGTTACGCGCTGTGTGTGTGTCGCGCGCGCTCTTTTAATTATGAACATATTAACAATGATCACATCACATTATTGGTGTATTGATGTCGTTGTCGTTGTTTGGAACGCGACTGTGCGTGCGTGGAGGGGTGCAGAAAAAATGTGTGTGTGTGTTCGGCCACACGGGCTGTGGACAAGATGGCGGACGTGCGCCGGCGCCGGCTGCGAATGAATGACTGTGGACGTTGTTGTAAAGTGCGGCGAGGACGACGGAAACTTTGCTTTGGACGTAGGTTTGTGTGGTGGCCCTGAAAAGGGCCGATTGTTGTGAGGCGAGCCGGCAAGGCAAAGGCGCGTTTGCGTTTGCGTGCAGGGAGCACGCAAGCGCAGCGCCGCGGTCCCTGTTTAGGCCTTCTTCTCGGTCTTCTTTGGCAGCAGGACGGCCTGGATGTTGGGCAGGACACCACCCTGTGCGATGGTGACGCCCGACAAGAGCTTGTTGAGCTCCTCGTCGTTGCGGATGGCGAGCTGCAGGTGGCGCGGGATGATGCGCGTCTTCTTGTTGTCGCGGGCCGCGTTTCCGGCCAGCTCGAGCACCTCAGCCGCGAGGTACTCCATGACGGCGGCGAGGTAGACGGGCGCCCCGGCGCCGACGCGCTCGGCGTAGTTTCCCTTGCGCAGGAGGCGGTGGATTCTGCCGACCGGGAACTGGAGCCCAGCCCTGCTTGAGCGGGACTTTGACTTGCCCTTGACTTTGCCTCCCTTTCCGCGTCCGGACATGGCGTTTGGCTAGTGGCGTAAGCGTGAAACACGTAACCGTAACGGTGCGAGCCGCAGCGAGTCGAGCAGCGGAGTGCGTGCGTGTGCCGGCGGCGGCGGGGTGGGGGTCCCTTTATGGGCTCGGGTGCGGCGGCCGGTTGCGCGCGCGCCCCATTGGTCGGCGGCCGCAACAGGGCGAGCTGGTAAAGGTGCGGTGTTGCGGTAGCGGCGGGTGCCACTGTGTGGGGAGACGCTGACTAGAGCGGAGCGCTTGCTGCTTGTTGTTGTACGTTCGAGATGCCGCCCAAGACTAGCGGGAAGGCCGCCAAGAAGGCCGGCAAGGCGCAGAAGAACATTTCGAAGGGCGACAAGAAGAAGAAGCGCAAGAGGAAGGAGAGCTATGCCATCTACATCTACAAGGTGCTGAAGCAGGTGCACCCCGACACGGGCATCTCGTCGAAGGCGATGAGCATCATGAACAGCTTCGTGAACGACATTTTCGAGCGCATTGCGGCCGAGGCGTCTCGCCTGGCGCACTACAACAAGCGCTCGACCATCACGTCCCGCGAGATCCAGACGGCTGTGCGGCTCTTGCTGCCTGGCGAGCTGGCCAAGCACGCCGTGAGCGAGGGCACGAAGGCGGTGACCAAGTACACGAGCTCCAAGTAAGGAGGGGAGGTTGTTACTTCGGCTCTTGGAAGGAAGGAAGCTCCCTCCGTTGCGAGAGCGGCAAAACGGCCCTTTTCAGGGCCACCAAATTGCCTTTGCGGGAAGAGCGGAATTGTTTGTGTGTGTGTGTGTGTGTGTGTGTGTGAGAGGGGGGCGGCATAGCTACCCGGTTTGGTTGTGGTTGCGAGGCAGCTGGTGGTGTGGTCTCGAATGTGGTTGTGGTTACTGGGGTACGGCCGCGAGGGTTTGGTTGCCGCCGGTGTGACGTGGAATGCGTGCACGAGTCCTGGCGTGGTTGTTTGTCGACACATAGATAGATAGATAGATAGATAGATAGATAGATAGGAGGTGTTGGTGCTGTCTGTGGCGCTGATTCATTTCTTTGTCTCCGTCTGCCCGGTTAGTCACGTGACTGCAATTGAAAGTCCTCGCGATTGATTGATTGTTGGCTGTCACCGTTACGGCCGTCTGCGGGTGTCTGTTGTCACATCATACATGATGGCGAGGGTGAAATGTTGTGTTGCCGTCGACTATTCCCTTTGCTGTACGGCGCGTTGGTGTGTTGGTTGACGTTTTAAATGGACGTGTCGTACTATCATGCATATCCATTACGATGTCGCCAAGAAATGTACGGGCGGGTGGGGTAGGCGACACGCACGGTTGCCCTTGATTTGTGATGATAGCCGTTTCTTGCAGTTTGACTGATGATTGATTGGACTGTTGTGCGCACGCACGTCATTCAAGGTGCACGTGTGTTCGGTTGAGTACAGTAAGCGTGAGGCTATGGGCGTACACGCGTTTCGTTGGTCTGTGTCCCCCGGTGTGAAATGGCAGGTGTGTCGGTGATGTGATCCGATCCGGCGGCTCTGAGTAACTGTCAATATCGGCGCGATACACCGGCGTCATGGCAACGTGTCGGTGTGAACACCAGTCGCACTGTGGCACCGTCGGCGCCGCGAACGGTGACGAAAGGCTGACCTTTGATCGGTCGAGTGTCGTGTCTGGGCAGAACGTGTGGAATGAGCAAAACTGTTGGGGACGGAAACAATGGTGGAGGAGGGGAACGGAAAGTAATAAAACAAACAAACAAAATGGAGAAGCAATCACCGGAAAACGAAGCAGGGAAAAACGGAGAGGCGCTGTCTATAGCAGCGGAACGTTCCCGTGCATTGCAGCCGCACTGAGAGGCGTTTACGGCGCGGCTGCAAGTGTCGGCCGTGGCGACGGCTGAATTGCATTGCCTTCCCGGATGAAAAAAAAAGCGTTCGCCGACATGGCTCGGAGGAGGAATCTATGAGAATGCCTTGCCCTTGCCTGCCGTTTCGTGTGCCCTCCTGTTGTGTACGCTGTTGTTGTCCGGTGTAGCGAAGGGTGTGTATGTAGGGGTGGGTGGGTGTGTGTGTGTGTGTTTAGAAGGTCGATAGCTGCCGTCACGGCAGTCAAAGGTGTCGCGAAAAAGTGTGTTAGCCGTGGTTGGTTGGTTGGTTTGTGTGTTTTAAAGAGAAGGGACGAGAGAGAGAGAGAGAGTGAAAGTAGGTGGAGAGAGAGTGCGTTGCGTGTTGCCTAACTGCGTCCGCGAATATGGCAGTAGTTGGTGGTGGGCGTGCCCTTGCATGTGGCCCGGAAGGCGTGTCCGTTTCGCGGTAGTGGCACCGCTGCTGGCATATTCGGGAGATGGGAGGGGGCGCGAAAGGAGAAAGGAGACGCGGAGGCTTTAAAGACGGGGAGGGCGCGTGTGGGTGGCTCGCGCTGCGCTCGGCGGTTGTGTTTGTGCAACAAATGTGTTGCCGGGAGGGGACCGTTGTTGTGGTGCGGTTGTAGCCGCAGACGCGGCCGGCAGTGAACGTGAGACGACGGGTGCGGGCCGGGGCGGCGCATGTCGCCGGTGCCATGCCTTTTAAGAGCCGCGCGGTCGGGGGTGTGCGCACCGTGTGTCGTGTTGCGAGACGGCAGCATTTGTGCTGCGTGGCGTGGCGTGGCGTGGCGTGGCGTGGCGTGGCGTGGCGTGGCGTGGGGGCGAGGAGAGCGAGCCGCGCGGTGTGCTTGGGCGCCGGAGAATGGCACACTGCGCCTGCCCGTTGAGGAGGCCGATGGCCGTGGTGTGGTGGAAATGGAGCGCGTCGGACGTGCACCAATGGGAAAGAGAAACAAAGCGGCGACAACGAACGAAAGGGGGAGGGAGGCCATTGTGTCACATGCGGCGGTGGGAGGAAAAAGAAAAAACAAAAACAAAACAAAAAAAAAAAACAAGAAACAAAGACGTAAGAAAGAGGAGAAACAACAAGGACAATGAGTCGTGCGTTCGCGAGGGGGGTGCGCGTGTCACTCCGGTACGCGCAGTGCGGGAATAGAGGCAGCGTCGGCACGGAGAAGCAAGCAAGCAAGCAAGCAAGGAAGGAAGGAAGGAAGGAAGGACGCACGCGCGCTGCGGCGTTTGGCGCGGTTTGCGGCTGGCGCCTTTGGTGGCAACGGCCAGGACAAGCAGCGGTGTATGGTGGTGTGCGGGGCGGACAGGGGCGGCGGCGGTGGTGGCCTGGGAGGAGGCGAGGCGAGGCGGCGCCGACGGTGGCGTGTGGTACGGCGAAAACGGGACGGACGGCGGATGTTGGAGAGGCGCCGCGCACGCAGACACATGGAAGGAAGGAACGAACGAACGCAAGGGAACAAATGGAGGGGGCGAATGTGGAGATGCGGGCAGGCGGTGGTGTTTGTGGGCATGTGGTGGGGAGAAGGGCGGGGGCGGGAGGACAGAGGCGAGGCGACTGCTTGCGTGCTCGCCCGCTCGCTCGCGTGTCTTTTGTTTTTGTGTTTGTGTTTCCATCGTTTGGTCGCCTTGGAGCCTGTCGGTCCCGTCCGTGTGTGGCCACGCTTCGGGCGCGTGTATGTTTGTACGTTTCGTTTGTTCGTCTTCTGCAGCAGAGGCGGTGCGCGGCAGTGGGAACGCCTGCCTGGCGGCTGGGACGGCCAGCAAATGCGGTTGGATGGGCGGCCACAGCACCGCACCTGTGCCCAAGGAGGCGACGCTGGCGGCGGGGCCCCCTCGGATGCGGCCGGCTGGGGCTGTGTGCGCTGCCGCCGCCGCCGCCGCTGCTGCTGGTGCAGCAGCAACGACGACGAACAACGAGTAAGCAAGAAGAGGACGAAGCGGATGGCTGGTGGGTGAGTGCATTTAGGCGGTCGACAAGGCAGTGCGTGATGTGGCGTTGTGACGGGGGTTTGCTCACGTGGCCTCGTTGTGTCGATGCGCAGGAAGATGAGATGCGGGCAGACGCAGACGCGTACAGAGAGACGAGCCCGGTCTGCAGCAGGATGTGGGGCGCGGCGCGCCGAGTGCAGAGCAGCGCGCGCCGCCTGGGCCGGGCTGGGCCCGCCCGGCGGCGGGCCGCGCTGTTGTCGCGGACGTGAGCGCCCCCTGGCGGGTGGTCGGAGGCGGCGCGGTGGACGTGTGTCCGGTTGGCCAGTGCACATTGCGAGTGGCTGGCTGGCGGTCGGCGGCGAGACGGGAGAGGAGGTATGTGTCGCGGGCGCCTTTGCTGCGCTGCGTCGTTGCGTGCCTGGGCGTGCGCCTGTCGACTGTGTGTGACTGTGTTGGGCGTTGTGCCACGTACGTGTGTGCTCGGCCGAAGGCGTCGGAAGAAAAAGAGAGAGAGAGACGGGCGGGGAAAGTGGGTCGGTGTGCGTGCGTCGCCCGTGATGCGATGATGTCGCGTCATGTCTTGTCTTTGCGAAACGGCTGCCGAGAGGTGTGTGGTGGCGAGCGGGAATGTGCGTTTGGTGGTTGCCGGCCGGCCGGCTGTTGTTGGTGGTTCCTCCTGTGGTTGTTTGTGCTGCTTTGATGGCAACGTGGAAGGACGCCGGTTTCCGTGCCTTGCGTGTGGTTGTGTCGACGGTGACTGGTTGGGGGTGTGCGCCGATGCACGTGCCATCATGTTGTCATGTTTGGGTCGTGAGTGTGTTTTTTGGCTGTGTTGTTGTGTACGGGAAGGGGGGGAGAGGCGGCGGCGGCGGGTGATAGTGCGTGCAGTAGTGCCGTTGCGACGGGCGTCGGGTGGAGCCGTGCGTAGTGGCGGTGGCGGAAAGGTGTAGGTTGCGGGAAGCGAGCCCGTCGCGTGTCGTTGTCGTCGTCGTCGTCGTCGTCGACGGGGTCGCGTGCGCTGTGAATCGAGAGTGGCGGGAAAGGAGCAGCGTGCCGCTGTGTCGTGGTCGTTAGCAGAGGCCTGTGCTTGTCCGTTTGTTTTCTGTCGGACGCTTGGTGCGAGTTGTTTGTTTTGTTGCCGCCGCCGCGGTTGTTTTTGTTTGTCGGCTGTGCTGTGTCGGTGGGTCGGCGAGCTGTTTTGCGGTGCGTGAATGTGTTGGTGCAAAAGTGGCGGCGGCGTCATGGCTGCGACCGCGACGAGCCGCGGGCGCGCCATTGATGATGTTGAACACAGAGCGGCTGTGTGCAATGGGAGGCCTTGTGTACGGGTAGCGGTGTTGTCGTACGTGCATCCGGCCCGGTGCGGAAAGCGCCGTTGCGGTTGCGGGGTTGCCTCTGGTCGCGACGTGTGGTGCTCGGCTTTGTGGGTTTTGTGGTGCCCGTTTGGCCGGTGGGTGGTGTTTTTTGTGTGTTTTTGTTTTTGTTTTTTTTTTGTTGTGTGTGTGTGTGTGTGTGTGTGGTCGGTCTCTTTGGCGCTCGGTATATATCTGCCTCCTGCTCGGTCTTGCGGCGGTTTTGTCGACGTCGTCTGTAGTTTTTTTGCGGCTTGCCGACGACCGACCGACCGACCGACCGACCGACCGACCGACCGAACTACGACCTACCTGTGACAGCTACGTGTGGCGCCCGAAGGTGAACGTAACGTGACCTCGGCGCCCTTAGCCTAACCTAAGATGTCCGGCCGTAAGGTAGGTGCGGCCACCTGACGCCTCACGTCCGAACGCTTAACCTAACTTTGACGCCTAACCTAACTTTAACCCTTAACCTAACCCACGTCCAACCAACGTAACCTAACCTAACCCAAGCGACGCCAACCCTAACCTAAGGTGTTGTACAGTGCGAATGTCGAAGGCATGTTATAGTCGTAGGTGGAGAGCACTGCACGCAACAAGCGGCTACACGGGTAGCAGGGGTTGTGTGGCGTGGGCTGGGCGGTTTGTGTTAGGTTAGATGGCCTTGGGCAAGTACAGAAAGGGGGCAACAGCAGCCTCAACGGGTGCGGGGACCAAGCAGCAATCGGTATTGTTTGTCAACTGTCGAAGCTGCGTTGGTACAGTACCGGAACCGCAAGCGCTGACAGAGAAAGCACCGAAGCTCTGCAATCGTTATAAGGTACAGAAAGCTGGCTGACGCCAGGGATAAATTCTGCCGAAATTGTCACAAAGGTACGGACGGTGTTTTAGAAAGGCTCGATTGCATGCAACCGGTGGTGGTGTGTTCGTCGCTGTTTAGTAGTGGTTTTGATCCTGTAGTGAAGTAGAAGTGGGTGGTTCCTGTGAAATATTGTGGGTGGAGGTTACACTCAACAACCGAGCTAGGTTTAATAATAATTGGCTCCTTTGACCGACCTCCCGACGCAGCAGCATTAGTGGCAGAACAACGGAGAGACGGATTTGGAAACACATTTCACATACATTTTCCTCAGCATGTTAGGGTCTTAGGTGGAGATTTCAATGTACCCGATATAGACTGGGACACTCAGATGATGTTCAGGACGGGTGGTTGGGGGACAGAGAGCATCGAGTGACATTATACTGAGTGCACTGTCCGAAAAGTACCTCGAGCAAAATGAACAGAGAACCGACTCGTGGAGATGACATCGTGGACCTACTGATGACAAACAGACCCGAACGTGTTTCGACTCTGTATGTGCAGAACAGGGACGCAGTGATCATAAGGCCGTTGCAGGGAGGACGGTGTATCTGTTTGGCTAGCAAGAGTAATAGAAGGCAGATTTCCAGACGACCTGACAGATGAAAACGCAAATGCCTGTTCCGACACTGACAATGTTGAGTGTTCATGGAGAAAGTGCAAGGCAATGGTAAAAATGCGTTTTTAGACAGGTACGTGCCGAGTGTAGAACTGTGAGGGATGGGAAAAAAAACCCACCGTGGTATACTACTACAACAACAACAACGTTAGGAAACTATTGCGAAAGCAAAGAGAGCTTCACCCAAAGTTTAAAACGCAGCCAAAATCCTCCGAGACAAACGGGAAGCTAAACGATGTCAAAGTGAGCGTAAGGAGGGCTATGCGTGAAGCGTTCAGTGAATTCGAAAGTAGAACAAACCCTATGTACCGACCGACGTTGACAGAAAATGCTAGGACGTTGCGGTCTTGCGTTGAATCGGTAAGTGGCTCGAAACAGCATATCCAGACACTCCGGCATGGCGATGGCATTGAAACAGAGGATGACACGCGTAAAGCTGTGGTGAAATACCTAAGCACCTGTTTCCAAAGCTGTTTCACAGAGGACGGACCGCACTCTGCAGTTCCGTCTTCTAAATGCTCGCACGAACGAGAAACTGGCTGACATCGAAGTAAGTGTCCAAGGAGGAATGGGAAAGTCCGCCGGACCCGACGGGATTACCAATTCGCGATTCCTACACAGGGTACGCGAAACAACCTGCCCCCCTCCTAACAGCCGTGTACCGCAAGTCTCTGGAGAGGAAGGGAGGGTTCCAAATGATTGGAAAAGAGCACAGGTAGTCCCAGTCGTCGAGCAGATGCGCAAAACCATAGACCCATATCTCTGACGTCGATGTGTTGTAGAACATGTTGTTTGCTCGAGTATCATGTCGTTTGTGGAAACTCCAGAGTCTACTATGTAGGAATCAACATGGATTCCGGAAACAGCGATCGTGTGTGAGACCCGGCTCGCTTTATTTGCCCATGAGACCCAGAAAGCTCCCAGGTGGATGCCATTGTCCTTGACGTCCGGAAGGCGTTCGAGACAGCTCCGCACCGTCGCCTGATCAACGACGTAAGAGTCTACAGAATATCAGACCAACTGTGTGGCTGGATTGAAGAGATGTCAGCAGACGGAACACAGCATGTTGTTATCGATGGAGAGACAGACGTCTACAGACGTTAAAGTAACCCCTGGCGTGCCACGGGGGAGTGTTATGGGACCATTGCTTTTTCACAATTCACATCATATAAATGACCTAGTAGATAGTGGCGGACGTTCCATGCGTCGTTTCGCGGATGATGCTGTATGTAGTATACAGAGAGGTTGCAGGACGATCGGCAGCGGATAGGCACCCGGTGCAGGGGGAGTGGCAACTGTCCCCTTAACATAGACAAATGTAATGTATTGCGAATATACAGAAAGAAGGATCCTTTACTGTGTGATTGATTATATGATAGCGGGACAAACACTGGTAGCTGTGACGTCTGTAAAATATGTATCTGGGAGTAGGCGTGCGGAATGATTTGGAAGTGGAATGATGATCAGATAAAAGTAAATTGTTGGTAAGGCGGGTACCAGGTTGAGATGCATTGGGAGAATGCTTAGCAAAAACAAAAAAATGTAGTCCATCAACAAAGGAGGTGGCTTACAGAAACACGCGTTCGACCGACCCATACGTGAGTGTTGCCCACCAGTGTGGGACCCGTAGCAGGTCGGGTTGACGGAGGAAGATAGAGAAAGATCCAACGTTTTCGTCACAGGGGTATGTGGTAACCGTGATAGCGTTACGGAGATGGCTAAGTGGCAGACTCTGCAAGGGAGGCGCCCTGCATCGCGGTGTAGCTTGCTCGCCAGGTTTTTCTCGAGAGGGTGCGTTTCCGGATGAGGTATCGAACATATTGCTTCCCCGTACGTATATACCTCCCGAGGAGATCCCGAATGTAACAGTAGAGAGATTCGAGCGCGCACGGAGGCTTTCAGACAGTCGTTCTTCCCGCGTAACATACGCGACTGGAACGGCAAAGGGTGGTAATGACAGTGGCACGTAAAGTGCCCTCCGCCACACACCGTTGGGTGGCTTGCGGCGTACAAATGTAGGAGGTCGGCTGTCGTGTGTGCTTGAAGGCAGATGCGGTGTGTCTGTCGTTGCGGACGGCGGTCAGCCCCCCTCGCGTAAGCGGCGAGGGGCGGCGGCGCTCGGTTGGCCGGTGCCGATGTTGCGCAGGCGGCGCCCGTTTTCTTTGCGGCGGGCAATTTTGTGAGAAACGGGCGCGAATGTTGGCGGGCGAGGTGGCCCGACGGCTGCGGGCCGATCGGGAAACGGTGGGAGGGCGATGGGGCGGCGGAGGTGCGTTTGCACGGCCGGCATCGCCGCACGCCTCCGCTTGTGTGGCTGTGGCGGCGGCCGCGCTGGCCGGGCTGGCGCGGCGACGGTGTGGCAGTTTTGCCGAAGGTTTGGCCATTGTGGCGGGTCGTCGGCTGGGGCTGTGGGGGCGGCATGTGGGCGGGGGCGGCGATTCTCGGCGGGCCGAGCCAGGCTGTAGCGCGCGGTAGCTGCAGTTTGGCCGTGGTTTGCGGCGCTGCCGTGGCGACTGGTTGGCGACTGTGGTGTGGCCGTGTGTAGCCCCATCCTCGGTGGTTTGAACGGCGCGGGTGGTTGCGGCGCAGGTTTGGGGCTGGTCCGCACAGGCTGTCGGACGTTGGGCGGTAGCAAGCGCGGGAGGCGCGGCGCGGCGGCGCGCAGAGTGGCGGCCGCTCTCTCGGCCGTCCGCGCCCGCCCGCGACACTGGCTGGGCCTGGCGGCGCGGCGGCTATTCTCTGCCGCCGTGCTTGCCGCCTGCCGCTCTCGCTCTCGCTCTCGTGTGCGTACGCGCGTCGTCCGTCGAAATAATGGCAGATCAGGCGGCTACGAACGAGACTGCTGCGGCACCCGCCGCCACCGGCACGACGAAGAAGGCCAAGTCTGCGGCGTCTGCGAAGAAGCCGCGCGCCAAGCCTGCGCACCCGCGCACCTCTGAGATGGTGACGGCCGCCATCAAGAGTCTGAAGGAGCGCGGCGGCTCGTCGCTGCAGGCGATCAAGAAGTACATTGCCGCGCACTACAAGCTGGACGCGGAGAAGCTGGCGCCCTTTATCAAGAAGTACCTCAAGTCGGCCGTCGTGGCTGGCGAGCTGGTGCAGACGAAGGGGAAGGGCGCGTCCGGCTCTTTCAAGCTTGCCGGCGCCGGCGGCGGGGCGGCCGAGGGCGGCAAGGCCCGTGCCGGCGGTGCGAAGAAGAAGCGCGCCGCTCCGGCCAGCAAGGAGAAGAAGGGCGCCCGTGCGGCCGGCGCAAAGAAGGCTGGTGGCGTGAAGGCGGCGACCGGTCGGAAGGCGGGCGCCGCCAAGAAGGCGTCTGCGGCGTCGGCGGCTCCCGCGGGTGCGAAGAAGGCGGCTGCGGCCAAGCCGGCCAAGGCCAAGTCGCCGTCGAAGGCGAAGAAGGCCGCCAAGGTTCCGACGAAGAAGCCGAAGGCGCCGCGCCCGAAGAAGGCGACGACGCCGTCTAAGGCGAAGGCGTCGCCCAAGAAGAAGAAGTGAAGTGAAGTAAAGTAAAGAAAGGAAAGGGGAAGGGCTGGCGCTTGACCCCGTCGTCCCCCACCCCCCTCCCCCGCGTCGTCTAGTGGCGCGCGATGGCACGGCTGCGCGCGGCCCAAAACGGCCCTTCTCAGGGCCATCAGAGGACGTCGGGAAGGCGTTGATTGTCGTGCCTGGCGCGTTGTGTTGTGTTGTTTGGGTGGCCGTGCGTGCATGCGCCGGTGTGTGTGTGTGTGTGTGTGTGTGGTTGGTTGATGTTTGTGTGGCGTTTCTGTATGACCCTTGTGGGTACTGTTTGCGTGCCGTGGTGGATGGATTGTGGGGCCGGTGGCGGTAGGCGGCGGCGCGCGGTAGCGGAGCGGTTGTGGCCGTTTTTTTGTTTTGTGTTTTGTATTTTGTGCGGCGGCCGACGGTTGGTTTCTCATGTTTCTGGAGACTCTGCTTGCTTTGCGGATGGCGCGTCTTGTTTTTGTGTGTGTGTGTCCTCTGTCTCTGAAAGGGAGACGTTGAGACGTGGAAGTGGCCGGCGGGAATTGGGAAGGCGCGGTGGCGCCTCGGAGACGGCGGCGGCCAGCCACCCGTGGGTGACGTCGTCCGGCTGTTTGTTTGTGTGTGTGTGTGTGTGTGTGTGTACTGAAGGGGGTGGGGTGTTGATGACGTCGAATGTGATTGTTGGCGAGAGCGGCTGTGGACGGGAGGGTGGGAATTGTGGTGGTTGTTTTAACGGGGCTAGAGAGAGAGGCTGGGCGGCAAGACCGACAAAAGTTTTGCTCGCGACGGAGAGATGTTAGTGGCCCTGAAAAGGGCCGTTTTTGTGTTGCGCGCGTGCGGTGCCGTGCCGCGGCTAAGCGGTTTAGGCGCGCTCGCCGCGGATGCGGCGCGCGAGCTGGATGTCCTTGGGCATGATGGTGACGCGCTTGGCGTGGATTGCGCACAGGTTGGTGTCTTCGAAGAGGCCGACGAGGTAGGCCTCGCTGGCCTCCTGCAGGGCCATGACTGCGGAGCTCTGGAAGCGCAGGTCGGTCTTGAAGTCCTGGGCGATCTCGCGCACTAGGCGCTGGAACGGCAGCTTGCGGATGAGCAGCTCTGTGCTCTTCTGGTAGCGCCTGATTTCTCGCAGGGCGACGGTGCCCGGCCTGTAGCGGTGGGGCTTCTTGACGCCGCCGGTGGCGGGCGCGCTCTTCCTCGCCGCCTTGGTGGCGAGCTGTTTGCGCGGCGCCTTTCCGCCGGTGGACTTGCGGGCCGTTTGCTTTGTGCGGGCCATAGCGGTTAGCGGTGCGTGCGGTAGCGAAGCGTCCGGTGCTGCCTTGACAACGGGCCCGCGCGGGCCCGCGCTGCGCTTATATGCCCTCGGTGCGCGTGGTGGGGGGAGGGCGGGCCAGAGTCTATATAGGGGGGCGGCGCGCGCTCACGGCGCACCGTAGCCGACTCGCTAGCGCCGGGTGAGGAGCTGCCGCTTGTGCTTTTTTTGCTTGAGGAGGAGGAAGAATGACAGGCCGCGGCAAGGGAGGAAAGGGGCTGGGGAAGGGTGGCGCCAAGCGGCACCGCAAGGTGTTGCGCGACAACATCCAGGGCATCACGAAGCCCGCCATCCGCCGCCTGGCTCGCAGGGGCGGCGTGAAGCGCATCTCTGGTCTGATCTACGAGGAGACCCGCGGAGTGCTGAAGGTGTTCCTGGAGAACGTGATCCGCGACGCGGTGACGTACACTGAGCACGCCAAGCGCAAGACTGTGACGGCCATGGACGTGGTGTACGCCCTGAAGAGGCAGGGGCGCACCCTGTACGGTTTCGGCGGTTAGGCAGGCAGCCGGTGTGCTGTGCTGTGGCCTTCCCGCGGCCGTGCCGTTGCCCGTGCTTGGTGGGAGAGACGAAAAACGGCCCTTTTCAGGGCCACCACACTGTTCGGAAATTGAAAAGTGCGAAAGGGTCTGTGTTGCCTGCCTGCCTCTGTGTTTGTTGTTGTTGTGCGCCTCTGTTGCTTTGCGTGCGTGCGTTCCGTTTGGAGATTCGACGTGACGTGTGTGTGTGATGGATGCGGGAGGGCGCGGCTGAGTCCGGTGTGTGCGTGGTTTGTTTGTGGCGCGGGCCGGGACCATCGATCGGATCAGCTGTTTGGTTTGGTTTGTGCTGTGCCTGTGTGTTTGGAGAGCGCGCGCGGCGGCCCCGCGTGTCGTCCGTCGTCGGGCCGTTACGCGCTGTGTGTGTGTCGCGCGCGCTCTTTTAATTATGAACATATTAACAATGATCACATCACATTATTGGTGTATTGATGTCGTTGTCGTTGTTTGGAACGCGACTGTGCGTGCGTGGAGGGGTGCAGAAAAAATGTGTGTGTGTGTTCGGCCACACGGGCTGTGGACAAGATGGCGGACGTGCGCCGGCGCCGGCTGCGAATGAATGACTGTGGACGTTGTTGTAAAGTGCGGCGAGGACGACGGAAACTTTGCTTTGGACGTAGGTTTGTGTGGTGGCCCTGAAAAGGGCCGATTGTTGTGAGGCGAGCCGGCAAGGCAAAGGCGCGTTTGCGTTTGCGTGCAGGGAGCACGCAAGCGCAGCGCCGCGGTCCCTGTTTAGGCCTTCTTCTCGGTCTTCTTTGGCAGCAGGACGGCCTGGATGTTGGGCAGGACACCACCCTGTGCGATGGTGACGCCCGACAAGAGCTTGTTGAGCTCCTCGTCGTTGCGGATGGCGAGCTGCAGGTGGCGCGGGATGATGCGCGTCTTCTTGTTGTCGCGGGCCGCGTTTCCGGCCAGCTCGAGCACCTCAGCCGCGAGGTACTCCATGACGGCGGCGAGGTAGACGGGCGCCCCGGCGCCGACGCGCTCGGCGTAGTTTCCCTTGCGCAGGAGGCGGTGGATTCTGCCGACCGGGAACTGGAGCCCAGCCCTGCTTGAGCGGGACTTTGACTTGCCCTTGACTTTGCCTCCCTTTCCGCGTCCGGACATGGCGTTTGGCTAGTGGCGTAAGCGTGAAACACGTAACCGTAACGGTGCGAGCCGCAGCGAGTCGAGCAGCGGAGTGCGTGCGTGTGCCGGCGGCGGCGGGGTGGGGGTCCCTTTATGGGCTCGGGTGCGGCGGCCGGTTGCGCGCGCGCCCCATTGGTCGGCGGCCGCAACAGGGCGAGCTGGTAAAGGTGCGGTGTTGCGGTAGCGGCGGGTGCCACTGTGTGGGGAGACGCTGACTAGAGCGGAGCGCTTGCTGCTTGTTGTTGTACGTTCGAGATGCCGCCCAAGACTAGCGGGAAGGCCGCCAAGAAGGCCGGCAAGGCGCAGAAGAACATTTCGAAGGGCGACAAGAAGAAGAAGCGCAAGAGGAAGGAGAGCTATGCCATCTACATCTACAAGGTGCTGAAGCAGGTGCACCCCGACACGGGCATCTCGTCGAAGGCGATGAGCATCATGAACAGCTTCGTGAACGACATTTTCGAGCGCATTGCGGCCGAGGCGTCTCGCCTGGCGCACTACAACAAGCGCTCGACCATCACGTCCCGCGAGATCCAGACGGCTGTGCGGCTCTTGCTGCCTGGCGAGCTGGCCAAGC
>NW_026045607.1:0-20904 GCF_023898315.1 Schistocerca nitens | reverse complement strand
TGGGTACCAGATACGCTTCCTAATGTAAGTATATTACGGAGAAATCGAAGATTCGAATACTAGAGAACGATTCTATCATCGCAAATGTCCCGCAGACGTGTTTGTCCCATATTGGGCAATGAATGACTTCGAGAGAGTATCTAGGAATACAAATCGCACAGATGTGTGGTACAGCTTTGCGACGCCGTCTGTTGAAACACGACGAATGGCACGTTTAACAAGAGGGTGTAAATAATGGCAACTTTTATTTTCGTGGTTTTTCAAAAAACATTGCGAAATTGTTTTAATATATACCAAGAATGTGAAACAGACTACGTTAGAATTTTGAAACCATAAGGAGTATAAGGTTTGCGCTTGTAGCCCGGTGACTTAAAAACGATCGGCCAGACATCCGCCATTTGCACGCTTTCAAAGAGGGTTAACACATACACTAGAAAAAAAAGTGTCGTACTAAACCTCTTCAGAAAATCATGCATCAGGGAAAACATGTCAAGCAGCCAGCCCTTACAACACAAGTAAGGCCTGAATAAATACATGTAAGCGACAGAGTTGCAAACGGTTACGTACACACCACTGAGATGTTTCTAGAGTGAACTAAAGCTAGAGACAAACAAAAAGTATGCTCTTGAAATTCCTTAACTTCCTAAAACGACAGAACTTTTCGAGTGCCAAATGTATTTTCTTAGCGTGGCCAATAACAGACCAAGCTGTGTCGGTTCCAGAATACATAATGTCATAGGCAGCTTTCCAGGTAAGCAAATTCGTCTCTGGTTTTACGGTGGTGAGTTTCCTGCTCTGTTAATGGTGCAATTTGCTTGCCCACGGCCAAAAACACGTGTGAAAACAGAGAGGGTATTACGAAACCTGAATATGCTTTGGACGATAATGCGATAAAACAGCAATAAATGTAAATATTCGCTGTAGTATTTTAGGTAAAATTAGTTGCGTTATTTATACTGAGGTAAAACCAAGGTATATCAGTTCCGTGGAAAGGCAGGCCGCAAGAGACGGGAACGTAGAGCAGATACTTGCACCGGCACCGCGGCTACAGCCTTTCCTTGAGGGGCTGCAGAGGATTCCCCGACTTGGTTGCGATTCGAGCATGGGGGGGGGGGGGGGAAGCAGCGTCGCAGACATCGACGCCTTCTTTGACAGCACGGCTGCAGCCGGCTGGTGCAGAGAGAGGCAATGGAGAGATTCGTCCGAATCTCGATTTCTTATTCAAATCTAACGCGCCAAACACGCCGAAAGCATTTGTATCCAGAATGCCGCTGCGACACACTCCGTTCGCAGTTGTAACGAAATTTTCGGCGCAGTACTGCTTTCGCGACATTTCAAAAAATTCACCTCTTTGTAAGTGTTCGTTTATGTACTGCTGAAGAAACGAAAACCTCTGAACTAATTACGATGATGAGTCTACGAAACATTTAGCTTTGGAAAGAGAACGATTATGGAAATTATTGTCGATTACATCAGTTCGTATCATTTCCTGGTGACGATTACGATAGATTGTTACTGTCCACGTCTGCATACGAGTTTTAGCCGCTATTTCACAGCAATAAATCATTGGCTCTCCATGTGAACAAATCGGTGCTCGGCACTCACATTATGTATGTGAATGCCAACAAGATAAGTAAGAAGGAAGAAGACGTTGAATCTTTATAGCTCGTCCATTACTATTGCGAAAATATTGAAATGCTTTCAAATGCGAACAGAGTGTGTAATATAGCACACAATAGTTTGCTGTAGGGAGGTGGAAGTGTTATGCAAGCATGACGCCACAAGTGATTACTGGAAGTCAGTGGTATTTTTCATTGAAGAATACGATGCGTAATTTCGATTGGACACAACGATAACTTTTGCGAGTTTATGTCTGAAGGGCCTAACTCTAAATGTGGGTTTATATAGATTAAATACAGTCATGTGGGTTCCATTGACGTTATTTATCCCTTAAAGGTTTACTCGCTTACAACTTCGATAAATGAAAAGTTTGACTGACGCTTGTGCACTTACTATCCCTTTTCCGTTTTTATTTTCTCCATAAAACCGCCATTATGCGCGCGAAAGTTAAAACTGCCGACATTGTGGAGCGCCAGCAGCAACAATCAGTCGCAGAGACAGCGACAATGCTGTGTGGGCCGCGGGAGACGCAGAATTAACGGAAAAATAAACTCAGCCTCTGTCTTTCTACGATCTGCACGCGCGATTAAAAATGCCCAACGTCATTACCGTGTCATTATGCGAATGCGACGCTGGTTTCACAATTTTGTGTAACCCGTGCTGGCGTTCGGGTTGCGTCCCTTTTGGTAGTCAGTGACGTGTTGAAAAAATGCAAACGTAAGCAGTGGCGGTTGGGCGGGGTTTTGACATTCTGCACCGTTACACATTATCGGACATGACATGACATGACAAGGGTGCTGACCGCAGTCTCAATTTTCGATAAAATTAAAGTGCTTAAAACCGTAAAATGATGGAATGCTGTGGTATTTTTTCTCGCTTCAAAATACAGTACGAAATCCGGCATCGGTGACCATGTTTCGGGAATCGATGAGATAGCGTTTACATGTCGGACCAGCAGCGGTAGTGGCAGATTCAGTTTATGAAAAGCACATTCGGTAGCCGTCTCTAGCACTGTTAAATAACGTTTTATATTTTGTTTGACACAATGAAAGTGATCATTAACATACAGTTTCTTTTTCGAAGCGGAAACACAGAGAAACAAAGATTTTATTTTTACGCCTAACATTTCTCCTTCGTTCGACATTTATAATTTTCTGCAACAAGATATCAGAATTTCCGTGTCCATTATTATATACAAGGTCCTTGATCGTTGAGTGACACAATGCCGCCCGTAAACATACTCTTTTCCACGCTGTTTATTCCTTTCCAACTTCTTATTCGGTATATCAAAGCTAAACACGGCAAGTCGCATGCTGCCAACTGACGGCCATCGACTACACTGCGTCCTCTGTAACTCCTTTCGCAGTTGACTTATTCTGCAACACGGGTCGCCATCAGAACGTGTCTTTCGATACCGCTGGTTGGGGTGCGATTCACGCACTTTCAAGAAATAAAAACAGAACATCTGTACATCGAAATCTCTTCTGGGCAACGAGGGAAGGCTGTAGCGTGTTTGTATGACAGAAAGTAAAATGTGATGACTGTGAGCGGACGAGACTGCAGCGATTCCAAATCCGCCGCCACACAGCCCCAGAGAATATCGTATAACGCAGTCAGGCGGTGTAGAATAAATTCTAGATGGTTTTCGTTCTCGAGCGAGGCGTTGGTCAGCGCTTTCAAATAAGTGGTAGCATATTAAAACATGAAATAAGTTTATATTTTCTATGTCCTATGAAAAAAATGGAAATAAATAAGGTTTTTTTTTCGTCACGTTCCAAAACTGACAGGAACATCTTTTCTTTTTTCGTGAGAGGAAAAAAATTGGTTTCAAAGTCAGGTGCAAGTATATTCCCTGCGAAGCGTACTTTTCAACTACTTAATATAATACGTGGCCTTAATTTCTCTTTAGTTCTTCAGTGACAGGGCACAATTCCTGGCATGGAGAACAAGGGACATAAGCAGTTAGGTGCGGCGCTGGAAGATACATCATCTGAATGGAGAAAGAGCTAAAGTAACAACCGGCGGCAGTCTTCAGAGAAAGCGGTCGCGAATCAGGTGTCGAGTGCGACGGACTACCTGGCGGATCTTGAAACGGAAAATCTGAACATCAACAGTAGCGGGAGGCAAAGGCCGGACAAGTTCTGATAGATAGGAAGAGCATCCAGCAATCTGTGGGCGGCGATATGGCACCGTGTGACAGATTAGAATCGGCGTAACTGGTCAGTGAGTGGGACAGGATACTGGAATGCGTCTGACAACTGGCGGCAGACGCAGCATTATGCTGTGCTCACAGTTTTGGACATTAGTTCGCTGGCTTGAGTAGGGAGAGACTCCAATGTTTCTCTTAACCAGCTACACGGATTGACATGTGTCTTTTTTGTGGAAGATCGGAATTTGCATATGAATTATAAAGATATGTTATGCGCCTAATACTACTAAAGATATACCCGGTAATAGTGGAGCAACTTTGAAATGTACAAGCAAAAATGCTTGACGTTTACTGAGTGTAGAATGAGGAAAGTCGGAAACAAACGAATAACCAGACAAAAATTGAATGTAAAATTGTTAATAATCATGCCGCTCGTAAAAAAGTATTATACAGAGCGTTTAAATTGACTACAGTGATACCGAGAAAATACACTGGTGTTCAAGGGTGAGAAACTATCGAAATGCTCGGTAAAGATAAATAAATGATTGGATGCAGCGAGACGCGTCGCGCGTGGTCTAGGGAGACAGGAGTGCGATGTGGCGCCTCAGCCGCTGTGGCCGCCATTAAGACTTCAGAACGACTCAGCTGACACTGCGGCCCTATGATGGCGGACATCTGTAGCCAAGTCTTAGTATTTTGTTCTTGTTTATCACGGTTGCTCAAAAAATTGAAACATTTATTCACACTATGCAGTATGTAATTCGGCTCACCCTGTTACTAAATGTTCAGTTTATAAAGAAAAATATAAATTACATGAAGGGCATTTCTGCTCTGGCTGGAGCAACTGTCTCCTCCACGATTGCATGATAGACGTAACACTTCTATCACGTGTGAGCATTTTCCTCATTCTTTACCTAAGGAAAATACGAGACTAGTAAAATTAATAGTCAACTTCGTCATGAATTACAGGCTCAGTTGTGCGTAGTTCGTAGGAACGTGGCAGGGACGATATCTTTAGTGAGTTTGTCTGTGGTGGACGCAACATAAAACCTGGGTTTCTGTAATTGCTGGTAACTCAATCGCATCACGAACATTATCGTTCAAAATTGTCATCGCATTAAATTAACAGAAACGTACTGTTTGACTGCCAGTTGCCGCTTTCGTTACTCCTTCCTGTTTTCATTCCTTTAACAGCATCCCAGTTACTCCGGAGAAACTCTGAATCTTAACTGCCATCATTCCGTGGCGCCAACAGCAACAATCGACCGCTGATGTACCGACAGAGCTCTGTGGTCTGCAGGAGACGCAGAATTAACGGAAAGATAAACTCGGCTTGTACATATTACGATCTGCGTTTGCGATTAATGTCTGAGTGTGCTTACAATCAGTACGGTGTCACCATGCAAATCTGATGGTGGTTTCGTGATTTTGTGGATCGCGTGCTGGCTTTCCAGTGACGTGGCGGAATGTGGGCGGTCAACCTGGCTGGGTGTCATTCAGTGAGATACGTGTAGCGTCTGTGAAAAGTGAATAATTTAAACGGTGGTGGCTGAGCGACGTTTGCCATCCAGGAATGTTATACAGGGTGCGGAAAAACAATTTGACCTTTAAGTGCAGGGCGGAAAGACAGTTCGAATCATAGGAATTTGAGTGCCGCAAGTAAGAGCCGCAAATGCGTAATTTCGGCACTACAGGAGTGTAATCTAAATCTGACATGGGGACCTCTTTATCCAAAATGAAAGGTAATTTATAGAAAATGTACGGGTGAACACAGTCTTTGGACTAACCAGTCTTCAGGATGAGAACAAGAAAACTTTAAAACATCGCATAAACGTTCATCATACTTAGGCGACGTACCACACAATGTTTCCTTAGAAATGAAGATAATCGCATGTACATATTTAATACTTGAAGATGTCTTAAAAAGGTCAAAGTAAATGAAAAATGAGTCACCACTTAATTAAGTAAGCATGTCGTAGCAAGTGACATAATAATAGTCGAACTCTCACGACACCATAGAAACTGCTGGAAACGACAAAATGACGGAATGCGTTGGTAGCGATATACAACTACAAAATTTAGTAGACGGCAAGTACGTGAAAGAAAGTGCGAAACGTTTAAGCAAGTAGTAAATGTATAAATGTGGTGAGAAAAGCGTCTGGCACATTATTATGGGGCAACATATTATGAGCCCCTACAGCATCGGTATTAATGGAACGAGAGAGACAATCCACCATTGGTCAGTTCCCTATGGACTGAAAATGAAACACAAATTTTAATGGCGTTGGTCGCATTGCTCCTATCATGGAGACGAATTAATTTTATAGTTTCTGTGATGTGGAAGTGATGACTCAGAGACAGATGAGTAGCGTGATATCAACTGCTCTCCGTATCTCGATATATACCTGCGACACAGTAACCCACGAGACCGAGTTGCCCTGATTTGTTCTCCTGGAAGAGGCGAACTATATTCTATTTACGGTTTTCACTGTACTGAAATGTCGTGAAATTTGCCTCAGGTCCTCCATGTAGGTATCTGACACCTGCAGCAAGTTTCCATGTTTGTACTGAGCAGTCCGGATGATGAACGGTACGACAGAGACGACGACTACACGGAAAACAACATTCAGGGGAGGAAAATTTCGGAAACAGTTTTAATCATGTGGTTACACGTTAAACAGTAATCGACTTTGCTAGAGTGAGCAAACGTCGATGTCCCGGGATTCATAATTATTACACGCGTGGTCTCTGCAATGCAGATGTCCTTCACGAAGAAGACTTATCAGTCTTTACGTAATACGCGGTGGAGACATTAACAAGTAGTGGAGAGTACGGCTTCCTGGCAGACGCCAGTGGAGTCGTGATGTGGTGGAGGGTGGAGATTGGAAGTGGAGCAACGTTCAAAAGTCACGTGCTCGGCCATTGAAGCATTCGTAGGTGGTTTCTTGAGCGATCAGGATTACGCTCGTTGTGGAAAGAAGTCCGAGATGGACACTGTTGCAAACACGTTTCACCAAAAAGCTTTAGGCGTTTAGGCACGGCGACAAAACTTGTCAAAGACTACAAACCCATCCACACGGCTGTGCACAGAGTCAGGGGGTGTCTTGTCTCCGGCCACTGTCTGCCGTGGCCCTCGCCACTAAGCGAGAGGCTGGCTGTGGTCATAAGCACATTTACAGGATCGCAAGACCGCTACGGTCGCAGGTTCGAATCCTGCTTCGGGCATGGATGTTTGTGATGTCCTTAGGTTAGTTAGGTTTAAGTAGTTCTAAGTTCTAGGGGACTAATGACCTCAGCAGTTGAGTCCCATAGTGCTCAGAGCCATTTGAACCATTTTTTTTCCAGGATCCATATCGCAGAGGTTGCGTGATAAGACGGAACTGCTATTGGCAGATCCGTTTGCAGAGACTGCTCTATGTAATAAATAGTAGCTGTCCCACTATTTGACGATCACAGAAACGGACTGGGTACCAGATACGCTCCCGTACGCAAGTATGTTACTGAGAAATCGGAGATTCGAATAGTAGAGAACAATTGTATCATCGCAAATGTCGTGGCAGTTGTGTTTGTCCCATATTGGGCAATCGCTTCGAGAGAGTGTGTACATATACAAATCGCGCCGATCTGTGGTACAGCTTTGCGATGTCGACTGTTGAACCACGGCGAATGGTACGTTTAAGAAGAGGAAATAAAAATGACAACATTTGTATTCGTGGTCATTCAAATAAATCGCCGGATTGTTTTAATATATACCAAGAATGTGGAACCGACTGCGGTAGAATTTCGAGATATGAAGACGCTGCAGGAATAAAATCAGCATGTTGGCAACAGACGTCACGTAATCCGTTTGTCGAGGCGAACACAAAGCCGTGAGGAGTACGTTTTGCGCTTGTAGCCCGTGAGTTAGACACGGTCGGACAGATATCCGCCGATTACACGCTTTCCAAATGTGTAGTAAAAGAAAAGTTGTATTAAATGGAAAAATCGTCTGTCCAGAAATGCATGTCTCTTTTTAGAGTAGTTGCCGTGTTATTCTAGCGAGAAGCAAAAAGGCCGGGCTCGCCCGATTTCAGGGCTAGCATATGTGGCAGTGGGCAGCCGTAATGAATGAGACGCGAGTGTGGATGTTATGACGTCACTGTGGTGTACGAGCAAGTAACGCCTGCCGTGGCCTTTAGTTTTTAAGTACTGTCGCATAGTGACTGCAGAGCTACGCAGGATAATAACAACAACTCATTCTCTATCCATTATCATCACGACAATTGTAACACACTTTTAGTGTGTGGCCGAATATGTAAAGGGCCACAGCACCACGTCGCAATGGAAGGTGCCAAATTAAGCAAAACATGTCAAGCAGTCAGCTCCTAAAACACAAGTTTAGGCCAGATTAATTATACGTAAGCGACAGAGTTGCAGACGGTAACATAAACACCTCTGGGATGATTTTAGAGTTTATTGAAGCTAGAGACAAGCAAAATGTATGCCCTTGAAATTCCTTAACTTCCTAAAACGACGGTCTTTTTCGAGTGCTACATGTCTTCTCTTAGTGTGTCCTACAACAGGCCAAGCTGTGTCGGCTCTATAATAGATGCAAACCTTCACAAGTTGCTTTCTCGGTAAGCAAATTTGTCTCCGACGCTGGTTTGACGACGGAGAGTTTCCTGCACTGCTAATGGCGCGTTTGATTGCCGGCGGCCACAAACACAAGTGAAAACAGTGAGGGTATTAGGAAACCTGAATATGCTTTGGACGATAATGCGAGAAAACAGTTAGTAATAAATGTAAATATTCGCCGTAGTGTTTTGGCAACATTATTTACGTTATTTATATTCAGGTAAAACCAAGGAACATCTGTTCCGTGAGAAGACAGGCCGCAGAGACGAGAATGTACAGCAGTAACTTTTACCGACACGGCGGCTGCTGGGAAGCTGCAGAGGCTCTCCTAGACTTGATAACTTTTAACCCGTGGTGGAAGCAGCGTCGCAGACATCGACACCTTGTTTGCCAGCACCGCTGTAGTCGGCTGGTCCACAAAGAGGCGACGGAGAGATTCGCCCGAACCTCGGTTTGTTATTCGTGGCTAATCCGGCGAAGAACGCCGAAAGCGAGTGTCAGGGCAATGTCACTGCGATACACTCCGTTCCCATTTGTAACGAAAGTTTCGGCACGGTTCCAAGTCTCTGTAATTGTTCATTTACGTACTGCTGAAGAAACGAAAGCCTCTGAACTAATTATGATGATGAGTTTATGAAACATTCAGCTTTGCGAAGAGAACGGCTATGGAAATTAGTCTCGCTTATGTAAGTTAATATCATTTTCTAGCGACCAGTATCATATAGGTAGTTTCTGTTGGAACGAACGGCGACTTTTGCGATTCGGCTTCTACCTCTGCATACGAGTTTCAGCCGCTGTTGCAGAGCGATAAAACATTATCAATCCTTGTTAACAAACCGGTGCTCGAAGCTCACATAACGTTTGTGAATGACGACATGATAATTAAGCAGTAACAAGACGATAAATCTTTGTAGCTCGTCAATTACTATTGCGAAAATATTGAAATGCTTTTATGTGCGGACAGTGTTTAATATAGCAGACAATCGTTTGCTATAGGGAGGTGGAAGTGTCACGCAAGCATGACGCCACAAGTACCATTTTTCATTGAAGAATACGATGCGTAATTTCGATTGGACAGAACGATAACTTTTGCGAGTTTGTGTGTGGAAGGCCTAACTCTAAATGAGGGTTTATATGGGCTACGTGCAGTTATGTGTGCCCCACCATCGTTGTTTATCGTGTAAAGGTTTATTTTTAACGCCGAAAAATGTAAAGTTTGAGTGGTGGTTGTGCATATACTATCATTTTTTTCCGGTTTCATTTGCTCCTTACAACCGCCATTGTTCGCGATCAAGTTATAAACTGCCGACATTTTGGAGCGCCAGCACCAACAATAGGTCACTGTGGCAGCGACAAAGCTCTGTGGGCTGCAGCAGGCGCAGAATTAACGGAAAAATTAAATTCAGCGTCTGTCTTGCTACGATCTGCAACCGCGATTAAAAGTGTCCAACGCCAGTACCGTGTCAGTATGCGAATGCGACGCTGGTTTTACGATTTTGTGTAACCCGTGCTGGCGTTCGAGTGGCGCCCCTTTTGGTAGTCGGTCAGCGACGTGTGTGAGAAAACGCAAACGTAAGCAGTGGCGGTTGGGTAGGGGTTTCGCCGTCCTGCACCGTTACACATTATCAGACATGACACGACAAGGGTGCTGACCGCAGTCTCAATTCTTCGATAAAATGAATGTGCTTAAAACGGTAAATCGATGGAATGTTGTGGTGGTGTTTTTTTCCTTCGAAATACAGCAAGAAATCCGGCATCGGTGATCAGGTTTCGGGAGTCGATATGATAGCGTTTACATGACGAACCAGAAGCGGTAGCGACAGATCGGTTTATGGAAAGCACATTCATTAGCCGTGTGTAGAACTGTTAAATAACGTTTATATTTTGTTTGACAGAATGAAAGCGATTATTAACATACCGTTACTTTCTCGAAACGGAAACACAAGAGATTCAAAAATTTTATTTTTACGCTAAACTTTCTCCTCCGTTCGACATTTATAATTTACTATATAAAGGTACGAGAATTTCAGTGTCCATATTATACACAATGGAGCCCGTATACATCTTTTTCGCGCTGTGTATTCCGTTTCACCGGCATATTCCCTATATCAAAGCTTAACACGGGAAGTCGCATGCTGCCATCTGTCGGCCATCGACGACACTGCGTCCTCTGTAACTCCTTTCGCAGTTACCGTCTTCTGCAACACGGGGCGCCATCACAGCGTGTACCGCTGATTCGGGTGCGAATCACGCACTTCCAAGAAATAAAAACAGAACATCCGTACATCGAAATCTCTTGTAGTGGGCAACGAGGGAGGGCTGTAGCCTATATGTATGATGGAAGATAAAATGAGATAACTGCGAGCGGACAAGACCGCCACACCAGAGAAACAGGCGGCTGCGGTTCCAAATCCGCCTCCACACAGCACCAGAGAATATCGTATAACGCAGTCAGGAGCCGTAGAATAAATTTGAGACTGTTATCGTTCTCGAGCGAAGCGTTGCTAAGCGCTTTCAAATAAGCAGTAGCATATTAAAACATAAAATAAGTTTATATTTCCTATTTCTTTTGCAAATAATGGAAATAAATACTGTTTTTTTCGTCACATTCCAACACTCCCCGGAACATCTTTTCTTTTTTCCTGAGAGGAAAAAAATTGATTTCAATGTCAGGTGCAAGTATATTGCCTACGAAGTGTACTTTTCAACTACTCAAAATAATACGTGGCATTAATTTTTCTTTAGTTCTTCAGTAAAAGGTCACAATTCGTAGCATGGAGTAACAAGAGGCATAAGCAGTTAGGTGCGACACTGGAAGATACATCATCTGAATGGAGAAAGAGCCAAATTAACAACCGGCGGCAGTCTTCAGAGAAAGCGGTCGCGGACCGCGTGTTACGAGCGATCGACTGTCTGGCGAATCTTGAAACGGAAAATCTGAACTACATCGACAGCAGCGGGAGGCAAAGAGCGGAAAAGTTGTGTTACGTAGGAGGACTATCCAGGAATCTGTGGGCGGCGATATGGCACCGGGTGGACAGATTAAAATCGGCGTAACTGGTCAGTGAGTGGGACACGTTACTGGAATGCATCTTACAACTGGCAGCAGACGCGAAATGACGTCTGCCTTTTTCATAGATCAAGTTTTGCACGCAAATCGTACAGACGTGTTAAGCACCTAACACTACTAGAGATGTACCTTGTAAAGGCGGGCCAAGTTTCAGAGGTGCACGCAACTTGTTTGACGCTGGGTTTAGATTGAGGAAATACAGTAACTAACGAACAAGTGCCCGACAAAATTGAATGTAAAATTGTTAATAATCGTGCCGCTCGTAAAAAAGTATTATACAGAGCGTTTAAATTGATTGTATTGATACCGAGAAAATATAGTGGAGTTCAAAGGTGAGTAAATATGGAAATGCTCGATAAAGGGAAATAAGTGATAAGATATAGTAACACACGTCGCGCGTTGTCTTGGAGACAGGGGTGCCTTGTGACGTCACCCCACGCTGTGGGCTGCTGCTGCATCTGTAGACGAGCCTCAGCAGCCGTGGCCACCATTAAGATTTCACGAATGACTCAGCTGCCACTGCAGCTCGGTGATGGCAGATATCTGTAGGCGAGTCTCAGTATTTTGTGCCCGTTGTTCTTTGTTGGAAAATCGCAGCATTCATTCACACTATGCAGTACTTAACTCGGTTCGCCCTTTTACTAAATATGCAGTTTATACAGTAAAGTACGAATTACATGCAAAGGTAATTGTAAAATCATACCTCTGTCGGAGAAAGAAATGCTCTGGATAGAGGAATTGTTTCCAGGATGATTGAGAGCATTTTGCTAATTCCTTACCTAAAAAAAATACGAGAGTAGCAGTAGTAGTAATAGTCAACTTGGTCATGAATTACAGGCTCAGTTATGTGTAGTTCATTGGAAATAGTACAATTCCGTTGTGTTTAAAATGAAACTTGGCACGGACGATAACTATAGTGAGTTTGTCTGTGGAGGGCCCAACTTAAAACCTGGGTTTCTGTAATTGCTGGTAACGCAGTCGCATCACCAAAGTTATCATTCAAAATTGTCATCGCATTAAAGTACCAGAAACGTACTGTTTGATTCCGAGTTGCCTCATTCGTCACTTCTTTCTGTTTTCATTCCTTTAACAGAGTCCCAGTTACTCCGGAGAAACTCTGAATCTAACTGCCATCATCCCGTGGCGCCAGCAGCAACAATCGACCGCTGATGCAGCGACAGAGCTGTGTGGTCTGCGGGAGACGGGGAATTAACGGAAAGATAAACTCGGCTTCTACATTACAACGATCTGCAATTGCGATTACTGTCCGAATGTGCTTACAACCAGTACAGTGTCACTGTGCGAACCTGGTGCGGTTTCGTGATTTGTGGATCGCGTGCTGGCTTTCCAGTGACGTGGCGGAATATAGGCGGACGACCTGGCTGGGTTTCATTCAGTGACGTATGTGTAACGAACGTATGAAGCGACTAATTTAAACAGTGCTGTTTGAGCGAGGTTTGCCATCCAGCACCGTTATACAGGGCGTGGAGAAACAGTTTGACCAAAAATGCAGGGCGGAAGGACAGGATGAAACATAGAAATGCGTGTATGGCAACTAAGAGTCGTAAATTCATATTTTCAGCGCTACGGGAACGTAATTGAAATCTGCCATACTGAGGCCCTTGTTCAAAATGATAGGTATTTTACAGAAAATGTATACATAAATTTCAAGCGTCACAAACACGTGTATCGCATTTAGTTGACGAACGAGACAGTACTTCTTCAGAAATGAGGACAATCACATGCCCATGTTTCTGTTTGAGTATATTTAAAAAAAGTGAAAAAGAGTGAAAAATGAGCGACCACTTAATTAACAGGAGTATGTATAGAGAATGTTCTAACTGACAACCGTTTCCATGCTGCCGTACCGCCTTAAATATTTAACTGCGACCTGCATTTTCTATACTCAGATTCCTTCGTTTGACACTCTCTTTGTGCCCTACACTTTTGGTCAAATACTTTTTCCGGCCTGTAAATGCCAGACGATACGTTACAGAATGTTGTTCGAATTCTAAGGAGTCCAGTACACTTAATCGTTCGTAGGATGTTCTAACAATGGCAAGATGTCAGAATGCGTTGGTAGCGATTTGTAACTTTAAAGTTCAGTAGACAGTAACTATGTAAAAGGAAATGTGACACGTATAACGAGGCACTACGGAATTAGACGTGTAATATGTTTTCTGATTACAAAAAGTTCTCTAGTGGAGCGGTAACCGCATAAATGTCGTGACAAGCGTGTGTGTCACGCTATTATGGAGCAACGTATGAGACCCCACAGAATCGGTATTAGTGAAAGCATGCACCGTTGCTCAGTTGCCAAAGCGTTCAAAATTAGACGAAACACTTAACTGGGTCTATGACATTCGAACTATCATCGTGAATGAAGACGAAATAAATTTATAGTGTTTATGATGTGGAAGTGTGGATTCAGAGACTGATGAATACCTTGAAATTAATTTCTCTATTTTTTTTTTCATTCGATAAATATCTACGACACTATGGAACCAAGTAGCCCCTATTCCTTCTCCCGACCAGAGGCAAACACTATTCTACTTATTAACTGTTTTGACAATACTGAAATGTGGTGAATATCGATTCTAGCCGTCCATCAAGGTGGGCTAACAGAATCGGATACCTGCCGCGAGTTTCCATGTTTGTACTGAGCAGTCAAGATGAAAGGCGCGACAGAGACATCGACTACGCGGGACACAACATTTAGATGACCAAAATTTCGGAAACCAATTTTCTGTTGTGGTGGTTACATGTGAGACCTTAATAGATTCCACTAGCCGGAACGACCTTCTGCGGTACGTTCCAAGCTTCATACGTTTCACACCCATGGTCTCCGCTGAGCAACTGTCGACGATGAAACAAACTTGGCGGTGTTTCCGTATTGTGAAAGGAAGACGTCAACATGTAATGTAGAGTACGAATTCCTTACGGACGCCATTGAAAATATAAGGTGGAGAAATGTGAGGAGGAGATCACACGTAAAGGGTTGTTCAAAAGTCTTATCCAGGACCATTAAAGCGTTCGTGGCTGCTTTATTAGTAGACCGGAATTACGCTCGTTGTCGAAAGAAATATGAGGCGGGCACTAGTGGAAGCGTTTTGCACCTGAAAAGATTAGGCGTTTAGATGTGGGCAGAAGACTTGGAGTAAATTCACATTCCCACCGCTGTACACAGGGTTATGGGACGTTTTTGTCACCATCCACTGTTGTGTGGCGGAGCCTTTGCCACTAAGCGAGAGGCGGCTGTGGTTGTAGGGACACATCCAGCATCGACATCGCAGATGTGGAATGTAGTAGCAGTCCTACTATTTTACTGTCACAAAACGATTTGAAGGCCGCATACACCTCCCGAAATATGTATATAACCGACAAATCAGAGATTCGAATACTAGATAATACTTGTATCATAACGAATTTCCCGCAGATGTGCTTGTCCCACACTGGGCAATCATTTAGAAAGAGTACCTAGGCATACAAATCGCACTGGGTCGTGGGACAACTTTGCGATGTCGACTATCGAAACACGAGTGATAGCACGTTTAATAAGAGACAATCAAAATACTAACTTTTGTTTTACGTGACAATCAAAAAATTTGCAAGATTGTTTTAATATATGGCAAGAGTATGAAGGACACTACGGCAGAGTTTCGAGATTGGCCGAAGGTACGGAACACGGTTTGTGTCCAAAATTTTACACAGGCCGGCGTGCAGCGTGTAACGCATTCAGGCACAGTGAACAAAGCTCTTGCGGCATTGGTTCTCGCGACCGGCTCTGCCCAGCAACAGGACAGAAGAATATGGATGAGACAAGTTTCTTTGTTTTAATTTTCTACCGCCTTGTCAGTGAATTACTGTTTGACTTGAACGTGTTCTTTGTCCTGACAGGTGCAGTGTGTAAAGGTTCTGGATAGATATATTTTAATCTGTTTCCAGTTACGAATGGAATCTGTCGATACACACCGCGTTTAAATTCCGCATCGGCACAAAACAGGCGACATTGTCGACAATTTTTTATACATCTTCACAATCGATGTCTGTTGACAATATAGACGCTGATAATGCGCATATGATTAAGAATTGGGTGTGACTCAAGACGAATCTTTCTAGCCGTTACAAGTATTGATAACCTTGAAGCGTAAATACGTAACAACTCTTACCACACAAAGCGTGTGATCCTGGTGAGCATTATCAAACAGAATCTCATGCATTAACTGACTCGGATAAAAATGTTTGGACGGTGTTTTTTGACGATTTCTGTACGTGTTTTCTGGAAGATTTTCTCACACAACCTCCTCCTCCTCAGAAATTTAGGATACCATCAGCTGGAGGCAGCTGTGACAGAAGGCCGGCCATGAATGTGCGGACTGCGAAGCAGCACTGTCGGCATGCATTAAAAAAGGTGCAACTGGCCATCGACTATGCGTGTGATTCACATGTTGGAACGGACACGCATCTCGTGAATGGCGGGCGACGCGACATCCTGCTGTGGGTAGATTTTAAGAAAGGCCAGATAACAGCCGTCACTCGCGAGAGAGTCGAACTGCCATCAGTGGCAAAGCTCTGTAGGCCGCAGGGGACGCAGAACTGACGGAGAAATGTGTTCGGCTTAACTATGTATAATATGTCGCACTTGGGTTCTAAGCAATAATATTGGCAGCACTGTTAACGACACACAACCGAGACAAACAGACTATTTTATTTCATACAAGGGTTTTACGTATTCTGTCATCAGAGAGGCCGCACAGATCAGATTTCGCAACTGTAGTTTCAACCTGGACAGCGGCTGCACTCCACAGTAATTCGTCGAATCATTGACGCCCCGACGTGGGGAAACAGCGTCGCAGACATCGACATCTTCCCTGGCAGCACGACGACAATGATACGGTCACCGAAAGAAGAGCCATGGAACTTTATAAGATAATCCTGAATCGCTACTCGAGTTTAACTCGGCGAGAACACGGACAGCGTCTGACGCAAAAATGCCGTCGCGAGCAATTCCATTCCCAGTTGTAACGGAATTTTCGGCCCACAGCAGGTTTCGTGGCAATTTATAAACAACTCGTCATTTTAGTTGTCCGTTTATCTCATAGCGAAGAGCTATAGAGCGGTGAACGAAAAAGAAATGCGATTACGATGATGAAGTGAAGGCTTTTCTCAACTGTAGTTTAATCGGAAGACCGTATTATTTGTTGTCGTGTTTTCTATGGGTTAAGGGAGACAACACTATGGTCTTTCAGTGAATTCCCCTAGGCAATGAAAGTTAAAAAACAGATTTACCCAGAGTTGGGAAATCGCTTCATCGCCTCACTAGTAAAGGCGACCTCATTTCATGCCAGATGTGGTTTGGAAACTGAGTTTCAGCTGTGGGCAAAAGTTTGCTACCGAAATTAACTAGAGACGCTCCTTACTTCCCAAATAAAGCATCGCATACGGCGAGAACTGAATAACAGGCACAGAAGTGAAAGGAACTCGTATATAATGATTTCATCATTTTTTTCCTTTCTGGTCTCAATATACACCTGCGGCACAACCTGAGCAAAACGCGTGTGACGTTGTGGTCCACGTGTAGGAACGGTCAAGCATAGTCTGTCGGAACAAAGAGGTGCTATCAGCTTCTTAAGACCAGAAGACAAAACAGCTTCATTTGTCACCAATCCTGATTAGACTGAAAGCTGCTACATGTAGCATCTGGAACCGTACGTGGATAAACTCCAAAGCAGTTTCGATATTTACTTCGAAGCGTCGGTCGGAACGAAAGAAAAGTAGTATGCGTCATTCACAGAAATATTCAGAGTACGTTAAAGTGCTACAACGATGAAAAATAATATTACGACAATGTCAAACCTTATTTTCATAAAGTAAAGAATAACTGACGATATTAAAATTGTAATTATAATTTTATTATTTTAATTTTTGTGCTCAGTGAATCAAAGACTTTCTATTGCACGGAATAAACTAGCATTGTTTGTACTACGAAACTATATATGATTCTTAAGTAAGAACTAATTCTATGTAAGACATTTTGTCTGGGCGGGTTTTGCTGTCGTACTGGTCGGTAGAGAAAGAAAAGTTTCTTAATCGATGTATGTAATGTGAATGTATAAAGGCTATAAAAAGGAGGGAGAGAGAGAGAGAGAGAGAGAGAGAGAGAGAGAGAGAGAGATAATTCTTGCGGACAATGACCATATTGTATAAGAAAAGGTAAATACAAGTTATTCAAAACAAATATCTCTAAAGCGTATCGTACAGTGATTTAAAAAGACTGATAATTGCGGTGTTTAATCTAAACCTGTCCTGAATAACAGCGAAGAACATTTATGTCATCATATATTTCCTTCGTTTGACCACGGTTGTGATTCGCATGTTACTTTTTGTTACACGACGTGTTAGGAATATTTTCATTATACGCGCAAAAGTGCACACAGCTTTGATCGAACCTGCATCTTTCGGAAACGATAACTCTTAATCAGTACAATGACGCGAATACCGTCTGAATCGCAACCGTGATCAGAAAAGTGTTTCCTGGACCTGATTTTTATAAATGTGTAGACTTGAAAGCGAACAATATTGCACCATCGCTGGCTCGCAACAATTGAAAGAAAACAAAACAGGGACTGAACAACTTAAATTTTAAGGCCGTCAGCGTTATGAAATCTGAACGACGTAAGTTAATTAATTAAATATTAACAGGAAGAGAATTATTAAATTTTAAAGATTAAATGATGGCAAGAATTTAAAGCATTTTAGCATCAGTACGTTTCTTTGCATTACTAGTTGAGTATCAGATACCATCATATCTATTTAAAAGATAGTGCGTAAATAACATTGCCACCTTTTATAAGTATTGTTCTAGCAATTCAACGTGAGACGCTTTCCTATGTAAAGTCAGTGTATTGGAGACATATTAAACATTTTATTAGTACACACTAGTTTTAGCTTAGCAACTGTGTTTGCCGTAATTGGGACACGGTTTTTAAAGATTATCAACATACACAATGCGTGCCATTTTGTAGTGCGGTTTCCTGGTATGGACTTTTCGGACACGTCGGAAAGCGGACACCACACTTCGTACGAGCACCTAGTAATGTTAAATTTCTTCTCTATTCTCATTACGGCAACTTTCATGCTGAAATGATACGTGGATGGAATGTGTAAGAAATCACAGCACTACATCGCAGAGGAGGAAGCAAACCACAACGAAAACTCTTTGGCAACAAAGCCTGTGCGATTCGAATGTCGATGCAGAAAATAAAGCGATGGAAATTTGTGCGTTTGGAACATGTAATCCCCGTTTTCCTAACGATCGATTAGATGTACGGCATTTATTTGTTTTGATAACATATTAAAGCAGTAGCAGAACAAACAGTACACCATTTAAACGCTAAAACTTAATAATAGGACAAATCTTTCGCAATACTAAACGTATCGTCTTAGTGAGAAGACTGTAAGGCCGAGCTCTGTCGAAGGCAGGGGCTGCACGTGTGGCGCTGCAGAGTCGGCCGAGATAAACAGGGCGAGTGTGTCCGTATTGTGACGTCACGGTTGTGTACCACGGAACGAGGCCTGCCGCGATGGGTACAGAATGTGCGTACATTTTCCAAAGTAGGTGTCTACATCCGCATATTGTGCGTTTCCCGGGCTGGGTGGGCGGCAGTGAATTACCAGCACTGCTTACTGTGCAAGTGCTTGCAGACCGGCACAAGAGCACGTGAAACAAAAGTCGTTACAGTCTGCCCAGTGACGGAGCACTGAGTAATGGTTGGGCACTCTTCTTTCAAAAGGGAGGATTTTAACCCAACAGGTTCCACAAGCTACGCACCAAACCTGCTTCAGAATCCTTCCATGGGTTGAAAGCAGGGATGCGTGTCGGTCGTCAGGCCTAAAACGCTACGAATGGCGAAGATTTTCAGACGACAGGATGTTAATCTCTAACTCAGTATACGGGTGTCCTCCATCAGTAACTTATTCGGTTCTTCACGCTTCATGTCTCGATACTGTGTCGCTATCTGTAGTGGAGTATGCAGGGACCATAGCCTCTTATTCTGTGTAAATTCGGACATCACAGATGTTACTTCTTAAGGCATAACGACACACATCACACGTACTCCTGAGGAAACGGCCAGAAAACTGTATGCTTCCCGCCAGGCTGATATTTGCTCTTCTGTAGAAGCGGCCTGCTAAATGAGCCACAGTAGAACAAGAACAGGAATTCTGTCGTTTGTGAAAATAAATAATTGTCAGGACAGTGTGTGAAACGTTTGCTGTCGTCCCACCTGACCAAACGCAACAAGGATAGATACCGGATTAGCACTGCGAGTCTTGGGGAAATTAGCTTAACGGAATTGCTACACGTGTGACGCTAATACGACACGGAGATCCGTCGTTAAAATGAGTGCTTAATACTGCAACTGTCTTACCCACCTGGTTTCGAACCTCGACACGGCAAGGATAGATGCATTTGCCGTCTACATGTGTGTGTCTATGGCCTAAGGTATGAAACGCTGTGTGTGTCCAAAGTTCCACGTGCGCCAACGAGCGCCGTACAACGCAAACAGGCGCCGTAAAATAAAATAAAGCTTTGGTGGCGTTCGTTCTCGCGTTCGGCGCTGCCCAGACACGACAGAATAATATCGCTGACGCAAGATTTTTTTTTTATTTTTATCAGATTATTTCCAGTAAATTACTTGTTAGTTTCCATATGGTGCTCCTCTTCACATGTGCAGTGTGTTAGGGACGATGATAGATCTTTTTCCTTTTCCGTTACCAGATACGAATGCAGTCTGTAGAAACACAGAAGGACAACAGCTGGACACATTGTCACGAAGTAAGACAGGTTCTCACACTGCGATTATATTCCGCCTCGATGCGAAACAGACGACGCTGTCAACTTGTTTATTAAACCTTCACAATCGATGGGTGGTGACAACATATCTGCTAATCCTGTGTACTTGTTTAAGGTTTCGCCTCGACTCGACAGGAATTTTTCTAGCCACCATACGTCTTCAAAGCCGTGGAGTGTAAATAAGTTCCATCCCTTACTGCTACGCATATTCTGCACCACGTGTGTCATTAAAGTGAGCATAATATAAGTAGCACAAGCGTTAACTGGCTTGGATAGAAAGGTTCTGAAGGTATTTTTTGACAATTTCTAAACGTGTTTTCCAGAAGATTTTCTCACAGAATGGTCTCCTTCTTAGGAGTGGAGGATACCAGCAGCTGGAGGCAGCTGAGACACAAGTCCATCCATGTAGGTGCGGTGTGCGAAAGAGCACACTTCGAATGCATTACAATGTTACAACTGCCAGCGACTAGGGGTGCGATTCACGTGTCGGAATGGACACGCATCTCGCAACTGGACGGCTACGCCAGGCTCTGCTGCTCGTAAATATTAAAAATTAAGCCGCTGTGCCAATTAGGGATTCACTCTCGATCAGATTAG
>NW_026045606.1:20000-21289 GCF_023898315.1 Schistocerca nitens | reverse complement strand
CCACGTTGCGCCCTAACCTAACCCACGTAATTGTTTGTTATATGAATCTAGAAATTCGTGTAGCGTTGCCTAATCGCAACCCTCTCAACATAGTTCGCTGCGCGCACACTCTGGTGTCCTGCGTATTGAATCATGTTACGGTGCCTACCCTCACAACATCTAGCGAGTGTTGCGTACGTTCCACATGGTCCCGCTATCCACTGTAATGTGTACTGCTATAAGACGTATATCGCCCCCCCCCCCCCCCCCCCACCCCCCCCCCTCCCCTGTCGCCTCTAGTTCGTCAGTCAGGAGTTTGCGTGTTCAATGAGCTTCGCAGCTGTGCAATGGCATCGGCATACGTACGCGGGCCACCTTCCACGTGTTCTCTCGTGCATACGTCGCAGCATGTATGTGGACTGATGTGGCGTGTCGTGACTCATAACATCCAGGCATGCAAGACCCATTGAATTCGCAAATGTAGATGGACGTCTACGTTTGCTGCCCAAGTTACGCAAATGAACTGGAAATCCGTTGTTGCGCGGTTGTTCGCGCTGGAGGTGAATCGTTGATATCGACGATCGGTACAGGTATTAACCGGTTGCTTCAGCGACACCCGTCATACCCACGAACGTGAGTGGGCATGTGGGTATGAAGCGATACGCGGCGGTGGCTGGGTGGGACCGTCCCCGGCCGGTGAGGGGGGGGCGCCCGGCGTGCTGGCCGCGCGCTGCGTGGGCGCACGCGCGGCAGCCGGCTGGTGGGGGCGCCCAGTGGCAGGCGCGCCGGCTGACGGACGCGGCAGGCGGCGCATCTGCGTGCCGGCGCACCCAGCGCGCGGCGCCGTGCGGCCAAAGTGGGTCCTCCCGGGCCCGGTGCGAAGCGCGGTGGACATCTGCAGTGTGCTGGTCCGATTGAGGACTGTGTGCGTTGAGGATGCGCCGCCGCCCGGCACTCGGCGCCGCGACGCCGTCTGCTGCTCGGTCGCCCCCGCGGTTCTCGCAGGTGGTTTGTATCGCAGCTGTGCGGATGTGTTGGCGCGTGCGCTGTGCTGGGAGAGTTCGCTTTGGCACCCAAGTGGGGCTCTGCCCCTCTGTGGCGCTGGCGTTGGAGCTGCCCGGTCACTGTTTGTGGCCGCGTGTTGTCTCCCGCCGGCAACACCACGACAGCACGCTCCCGGGCCTCTGTCGGCAGCGGCAAGCTCAGTTGGGAGCACGGGTGGTCGCACTGAAAGCGTCTACTCGCCTATCTCCGGGCGATTGCGCCTCTCTCGAACCCGACCAAGTACTTAGGACGGCGCTGCGCGCCGC
>NW_026045606.1:7500-10000 GCF_023898315.1 Schistocerca nitens | reverse complement strand
ACCTAACCTAAGTTGGGCCCTAACCTAACCTAAGTTGGGCCCTAACCTAACCTAAGTTGGGCCCTAACCTAACCTAAGTTGGGCCCTAACCTAACCTAAGTTGGGCCCTAACCTAACCTAAGTTGGGCCCTAACCTAACCTAAGTTGGGCCCTAACCTAACCCACGTTGCGCCCTAACCTAACCCACGTAATTGTTTGTTATATGAATCTAGAAATTCGTGTAGCGTTGCCTAATCGCAACCCTCTCAACATAGTTCGCTGCGCGCACACTCTGGTGTCCTGCGTATTGAATCATGTTACGGTGCCTACCCTCACAACATCTAGCGAGTGTTGCGTACGTTCCACATGGTCCCGCTATCCACTGTAATGTGTACTGCTATAAGACGTATATCGCCCCCCCCCCCCCCCCCCCCCCCCTCCCCTGTCGCCTCTAGTTCGTCAGTCAGGAGTTTGCGTGTTCAATGAGCTTCGCAGCTGTGCAATGGCATCGGCATACGTACGCGGGCCACCTTCCACGTGTTCTCTCGTGCATACGTCGCAGCATGTATGTGGACTGATGTGGCGTGTCGTGACTCATAACATCCAGGCATGCAAGACCCATTGAATTCGCAAATGTAGATGGACGTCTACGTTTGCTGCCCAAGTTACGCAAATGAACTGGAAATCCGTTGTTGCGCGGTTGTTCGCGCTGGAGGTGAATCGTTGATATCGACGATCGGTACAGGTATTAACCGGTTGCTTCAGCGACACCCGTCATACCCACGAACGTGAGTGGGCATGTGGGTATGAAGCGATACGCGGCGGTGGCTGGGTGGGACCGTCCCCGGCCGGTGAGGGGGGGGCGCCCGGCGTGCTGGCCGCGCGCTGCGTGGGCGCACGCGCGGCAGCCGGCTGGTGGGGGCGCCCAGTGGCAGGCGCGCCGGCTGACGGACGCGGCAGGCGGCGCATCTGCGTGCCGGCGCACCCAGCGCGCGGCGCCGTGCGGCCAAAGTGGGTCCTCCCGGGCCCGGTGCGAAGCGCGGTGGACATCTGCAGTGTGCTGGTCCGATTGAGGACTGTGTGCGTTGAGGATGCGCCGCCGCCCGGCACTCGGCGCCGCGACGCCGTCTGCTGCTCGGTCGCCCCCGCGGTTCTCGCAGGTGGTTTGTATCGCAGCTGTGCGGATGTGTTGGCGCGTGCGCTGTGCTGGGAGAGTTCGCTTTGGCACCCAAGTGGGGCTCTGCCCCTCTGTGGCGCTGGCGTTGGAGCTGCCCGGTCACTGTTTGTGGCCGCGTGTTGTCTCCCGCCGGCAACACCACGACAGCACGCTCCCGGGCCTCTGTCGGCAGCGGCAAGCTCAGTTGGGAGCACGGGTGGTCGCACTGAAAGCGTCTACTCGCCTATCTCCGGGCGATTGCGCCTCTCTCGAACCCGACCAAGTACTTAGGACGGCGCTGCGCGCCGCCGGGACCTGAGAGGGTTTCGAGGTGTATCGTGCAGGGGAGCCCAGCCTCCTCCTGTTTGCAGAATAATTGAGCGGACGCTTGCGTGTTCGCGCGGGCCTCCGGGACACACTCCCGGGCGGCCGGCTGCTCAGCTCTAGTTGACGCAGCTCCCTGGTTGATCCTGCCAGTAGTCATATGCTTGTCTCGAAGATTAAGCCATGCATGTCTCAGTACAAGCCGCATTAAGGTGAAACCGCGAATGGCTCATTAAATCAGTTATGGTTCCTTAGATCGTACCCACGTTACTTGGATAACTGTGGTAATTCTAGAGCTAATACATGCAAACAGAGTCCCGACCAGAGATGGAAGGGACGCTTTTATTAGATCAAAACCAATCGGTCGGCTCGTCCGGTCCGTTTGCCTTGGTGACTCTGAATAACTTTGGGCTGATCGCACGGTCTTCGTACCGGCGACGCATCTTTCAAATGTCTGCCTTATCAACTGTCGATGGTAGGTTCTGCGCCTACCATGGTTGTAACGGGTAACGGGGAATCAGGGTTCGATTCCGGAGAGGGAGCCTGAGAAACGGCTACCACATCCAAGGAAGGCAGCAGGCGCGCAAATTACCCACTCCCGGCACGGGGAGGTAGTGACGAAAAATAACGATACGGGACTCATCCGAGGCCCCGTAATCGGAATGAGTACACTTTAAATCCTTTAACGAGTATCTATTGGAGGGCAAGTCTGGTGCCAGCAGCCGCGGTAATTCCAGCTCCAATAGCGTATATTAAAGTTGTTGCGGTTAAAAAGCTCGTAGTTGGATTTGTGTCCCACGCTGTTGGTTCACCGCCCGTCGGTGTTTAACTGGCATGTATCGTGGGACGTCCTGCCGGTGGGGCGAGCCGAAGGCGTGCGACCGCCTCGTGCGTGCTCGTGCGTCCCGAGGCGGACCCCGTTGAAATCCTACCAGGGTGCTCTTTATTGAGTGTCTCGGTGGGCCGGCACGTTTACTTTGAACAAATTAGAGTGCTTAAAGCAGGCAAGCCCGCCTGAATACTGTGTGCATGGAATAATGG